>NW_027256016.1:0-167177 GCF_045679555.1 Salvelinus alpinus
ATAACGACGCACCCTGACGCACCCTAACGACGCACCCTGACGAACCCTAACGACGCACCCTGACGAACCTTAACGACGCACCCTGACGCACCCTAACGACGCACCATGACGCACCCTAACAACGCACCCTGACGACACAACGCACCCTGCCGCACCCTAACGACGCACCCTGACGCACCATAACGACGCACCCTGACACACCCTAACGACGCACCCTGACGAACCCTAACAACGCACCCTGACGACACAACGCACCCTAACGGCGCACCCTAATGACGCACCCTAACAACGCACCCTGACGACACAACGCACCCTGACGAACCCTAACGACGCACCCTAACGACGCAACCTATCGCACCCTAACGACGCACCCTAACGACGCACCCTATCGCACCCTAACGCACCCTAACGACGCACCCTGACACACCCTAACGACGCACCCTGATGCACCCTAACAACGCACCCTGACGACACAACGCACCCTGACGCACCCTAACAACGCACCCTAACGACGCACCCTAACGACGCACCCTAACAACGCAC
Source organism: Salvelinus alpinus (assembly GCF_045679555.1). Lineage (NCBI taxonomy): Eukaryota > Metazoa > Chordata > Actinopteri > Salmoniformes > Salmonidae > Salvelinus > Salvelinus alpinus. The sequence continues at coordinate 544 of NW_027256016.1, forward strand.
CCTGACGACACAACGCACCCTGACGAACCCTAACGACGCACCCTAACGACGCAACCTATCGCACCCTAACGACGCACCCTAACGACGCACCCTATCGCACCCTAACGCACCCTAACGACGCACCCTGACACACCCTAACGACGCACCCTGACGCACCCTAACAACGCACCCTGACGACACAACGCACCCTGACGAACCCTAACGACGCACCCTGACGCACCCTAACGACGCACCCTGATGCACCCTAACGACGCACCCTGACACACCCTAACAACGCACCCTGATGACACAACGCACCCTGACGAACCCTAACGACGCACCCTGACGCACCCTAACGACGCACCCTGACGCACCCTAACGACGCACCCTGACGAACCCTAACGACGCACCCTAACGACAGGACGCACCCTGACGCACCCTAACGACGCACCCTGACGCACCCTAACAACGCACCCTAACGACAGGAGTCACCCTGACGCACCCTAACGACGCACCCTGACACACCCTAACAACGCACCCTGACGACACAACGCACCCTGACGAACCCTAACGACGCACCCTGACGCACCCTAACAACGCACCCTAACGACACAACGCACCCTGACGCACCCTAACGACGCACCCTGACGCACCCTAACGACGCACCCTGACGAACCCTAACAACGCACCCTGACGACACAACGCACCCTGACGAACCCTAACGACGCACCCTGACGCACCCTAACGACGCACCCTGACGCACCCTAACGACGCACCCTGACGCACCCTAACGACGCACCCTGAAACACCCTAACAACGCACCCTGACGACACAACGCACCCTGACGAACCCTAACGACGCACCCTGACGCACCCTAACGACGCACCCTGACGCACCCTAACGACGCACCCTGACGAACCCTAACGACACACCCTAATGACAGGACGCACCCTGACGCACCCTAACGACGCACCCTGACGCACCCTAACAACGCACCCTAACGACAGGACGCACCCTGACGCACCCTAACGACGCACCCTGACGACACAACGCACCCTGACGAACCCTAACGACGCACCCTGACGCACCCTAACGACGCACCCTGACGCACCCTAACGACGCACTCTGACGAACCCTAACGACGCACCCTAACGACAGGACGCACCCTGACGCACCCTAACGACGCACCCTGACGCACCCTAACAACGCACCCTATCGACAGGACGCACCCTGACGCACCATGACGCACCCTGACGCACCCTAACGACGCACCCTGACGAACCCTAACGACGCACCCTGACGAACCTTAACGACGCACCCTGACGCACCCTAACGACGCAACCTGACTCACCCTAACAACGCACCCTGACGACACAACGCACCCTGACGAACCCTAACGACGCACCCTATCGCACCCTAACGACGCACCCTGACACACCTTAACAACGCACCCTGACGACACAACGCACCCTGACGAACCCTAACGACGCACCCTGACGCACCCTAACGACGCACCCTGACGCACCCTAACGACGCACCCTGACGAACCCTAACAACGTACCCTGACGACACAACGCACCCTGACGAACCCTAACGACGCACCCTGACGCACCTTAACGACGCACCCTGACGCACCCTAACGACGCACCCTGACGCACCCTAACGACGCACCCTGACACACCCTAACAACGCACCCTGACGACACAACGCACCCTGACGAACCCTAACGACGCACCCTGACGCACCCTAACGACGCACCCTGACGCACCCTAACGACGCACCCTGACGAACCCTAACGACGCACCCTAACGACAGGACGCACCCTGACGCACCCTAACGACGCACCCTGACGCACCCTAACAACGCACCCTAACGACAGGACGCACCCTGACGCACCCTAACGACGCACCCTGACGACACAACGCACCCTGACGAACCCTAACGACGCACCCTGACGCACCCTAACGACGCACCCTGACGCACCCTAACGACGCACTCTGACGAACCCTAACGACGCACCCTAACGACAGGACGCACCCTGACGCACCCTAACGACGCACCCTGACGCACCCTAACAACGCACCCTAACGACAGGACGCACCCTGACGCACCCTAACGACGCACCCTGACGACACAACGCACCCTGACGAACCCTAACGACGCACCCTGACGCACCCTAACGACGCACCCTGACGCACCCTAACGACGCACTCTGACGCACCCTAACGACGCACCCTGACGACACAACGCACCCTGACGAACCCTAACGACGCACCCTGACGCACCCTAACGACGCACCCTGACGCACCCTAACAACGCACCCTAACGACAGGAGTCACCCTGACGCACCCTAACGACGCACCCTGACACACCCTAACAACGCACCCTGACGACACAACGCACCCTGACGAACCCTAACGACGCACCCTGACGCACCCTAACAACGCACCCTAACGACACAACGCACCCTGACGCACCCTAACGACGCACCCTGACGCACCCTAACGACGCACCCTGACGCACCCTAACGACGCACCCTGACGAACCCTAACAACGCACCCTGACGACACAACGCACCCTGACGAACCCTAACGACGCACCCTGACGCACCCTAACGACGCACCCTGACGCACCCTAACGACGCACCCTGACACACCCTAACAACGCACCCTGACGACACAACGCACCCTGACGAACCCTAACGACGCACCCTGACGCACCCTAACGACGCACCCTGACGCACCCTAACGACGCACCCTGACGAACCCTAACGACGCACCCTAACGACAGGACGCACCCTGACGCACCCTAACGACGCACCCTGACGCACCCTAACAACGCACCCTAACGACAGGACGCACCCTGACGCACCCTAACGACGCACCCTGACGACACAACGCACCCTGACGAACCCTAACGACGCACCCTGACGCACCCTAACGACGCACCCTGACGCACCCTAACGACGCACTCTGACGAACCCTAACGACGCACCCTAACGACAGGACGCACCCTGACGCACCCTAACGACGCACCCTGACGCACCCTAACAACGCACCCTATCGACAGGACGCACCCTGACGCACCATGACGCACCCTGACGCACCCTAACGACGCACCCTGACGAACCCTAACGACGCACCCTGACGAACCTTAACGACGCACCCTGACGCACCCTAACGACGCAACCTGACTCACCCTAACAACGCACCCTGACGACACAACGCACCCTGACGAACCCTAACGACGCACCCTATCGCACCCTAACGACGCACCCTGACACACCTTAACAACGCACCCTGACGACACAACGCACCCTGACGAACCCTAACGACGCACCCTGACGCACCCTAACGACGCACCCTGACGCACCCTAACGACGCACCCTGACGCACCCTAACGACGCACCCTGACGAACCCTAACGACGCACCCTGACGCACCCTAACGACGCACCATGACGCACCCTAACAACGCACCCTGACGACACAACGCACCCTGCCGCACCCTAACGACGCACCCTGACGCACCATAACGACGCACCCTGACACACCCTAACGACGCACCCTGACGAACCCTAACAACGCACCCTGACGACACAACGCACCCTAACGACGCACCCTAACGACGCACCCTAACAACGCACCCTGACGACACAACGCACCCTGACGAACCCTAACGACGCACCCTAACGACGCAACCTATCGCACCCTAACGACGCACCCTAACGACGCACCCTATCGCACCCTAACGCACCCTAACGACGCACCCTGACACACCCTAACGACGCACCCTGATGCACCCTAACAACGCACCCTGACGACACAACGCACCCTGACGCACCCTAACGACGCACCCTAACGACGCACCCTAACGCACCCTAACAATGCACCCTGACGACACAACGCACCCTGACGAACCCTAACGACGCACCCTAACGACGCAACCTATCGCACCCTAACGACGCACCCTAACGACGCACCATATCGCACCCTAACGCACCCTAACGACGCACCCTGACACACCCTAACGACGCACCCTGACGCACCCTAACAACGCACCCTGACGACACAACGCACCCTGACGAACCCTAACGACGCACCCTGACGCACCCTAACGTCGCACCCTGACGCACCCTAACGACGCACCCTGATGCACCCTAACGACGCACCCTGACACACCCTAACAACGCACCCTGATGACACAACGCACCCTGACGAACCCTAACGACGCACCCTGACGCACCCTAACGACGCACCCTGACGCACCCTAACGACGCACCCTGACGAACCCTAACGACGCACCCTAACGACAGGACGCACCCTGACGCACCCTAACGACGCACCCTGACGCACCCTAACAACGCACCCTAACGACAGGAGTCACCCTGACGCACCCTAACGACGCACCCTGACACACCCTAACAACGCACCCTGACGACACAACGCACCCTGACGAACCCTAACGACGCACCCTGACGCACCCTAACGACGCACCCTGACGCACCCTAACGACACACTCTGACGAACCCTAACGACGCACCCTAACGACAGGACGCACCCTGACGCACCCTAACGACGCACCCTGACGCACCCTAACAACGCACCCTAACGACAGGACGCACGCTGACGCATCCTGACGCACCCTGACGCACCCTAACAACGCACCCTAACAACACAACGCACCCTGACGCACCCTAACGACGCACCCTGACGCACCCTAACGACGCACCCTGACGCACCCTAACAACGCACCCTGACGACACAACGCAACCTGACGAACCCTAACGACGCACCCTGACGCACCTTAACGACGCACCCTGACGCACCCTAACGACGCACCCTGACGCACCCTAACGACGCACCCTGACACACCCTAACAACGCACCCTGACGACACAACGCACCCTGACGAACCCTAACGACGCACCCTGACGCACCCTAACGACGCACCCTGACGCACCCTAACGACGCACCCTGACGAATCCTAACGACGCACCCTAACGACAGGACGCACCCTGACGCACCCTAACGACGCACCCTGACGCACCCTAACAACGCACCCTAACGACAGGACGCACCCTGACGCACCCTAACGACGCACCCTGACGACACAACGCACCCTGACGAACCCTAACGACGCACCCTGACGCACCCTAACGACGCACCCTGACGCACCCTAACGACGCACTCTGACGAACCCTAACGACGCACCCTAACGACAGGACGCACCCTGACGCACCCTAACGACGCACCCTGACGCACCCTAACAACGCACCCTAACGACAGGACGCACCCTGACGCACCCTAACGACGCACCCTGACGACACAACGCACCCTGACGAACCCTAACGACGCACCCTGACGCACCCTAACGACGCACCCTGACGCACCCTAACGACGCACTCTGACGAACCCTAACGACGCACCCTAACGACAGGACGCACCCTGACGCACCCTAACGACGCACCCTGACGCACCCTAACAACGCACCCTATCGACAGGACGCACCCTGACGCACCATGACGCACCCTGACGCACCCTAACGACGCACCCTGACGAACCCTAACGACGCACCCTGACGAACCTTAACGACGCACCCTGACGCACCCTAACGACGCAACCTGACTCACCCTAACAACGCACCCTGACGACACAACGCACCCTGACGAACCCTAACGACGCACCCTATCGCACCCTAACGACGCACCCTGACACACCTTAACAACGCACCCTGACGACACAACGCACCCTGACGAACCCTAACGACGCACCCTGACGCACCCTAACGACGCACCCTGACGCACCCTAACGACGCACCCTGACGAACCCTAACGACGCACCATGACGAACCCTAACGACGCACCCTGACGCACCCTAACGACGCACCCTGACGCACCTAACAACGCACCCTGACGACACAACGCACCCTGCCGCACCCTAACGACGCACCCTGACGCACCATAACGACGCACCCTGACGCACCCTAACGACGCACCCTGACGCACCCTAACAACGCACCCTGACGACACAACGCACCCTGACGAACCCTAACGACGCACCCTAACGACGCAACCTATCGCACCCTAACGACGCACCCTAACGACGCACCCTATCGCACCCTAACGCACCCTAACAACGCACCCTGACACACCCTAACGACGCACCCTGACGCACCCTAACAACGCACCCTGACGACACAACGCACCCTGACGAACCCTAACGACGCACCCTGACGCACCCTAACGATGCACCCTGACGCACCCTAACGACGCACCCTGACGCACCCTAACACGCACCCTAACGACGCACCCTGACGCACCCGAACGACGCACCCTGACGAACCCTAACGACGCACCCTGACGCACCCTAACGACGCACCCTGACGCACCCTAACAACGCACCCTAACGACAGGACGCACCCTGACGAAACCTAACGACGCACCCTGACGCACCCTAACGACGCACCCTGACGCACCCTAACGACGCACCCGGACGAACCCTAACGACGCACCCTAACGACAGGACGCACCCTGACGCACCCTAACGACGCACGCTGACGCACCCTAACAACGCACCCTAACGACACAACGCACCCTGACGCACCCTAACGACGCACCCTGACGCACCCTAACGACGCACCCTGACGAACCCTAACGACGCACCCTGACGAACCCTAACGACGCACCCTGACGCACCCTAACAACGCACCCTGACGAACCCTAACGACGCACCCTGACGCACCCTAACGACGCACCCTGACGCACCCTAACGACGCACCCTGACGAACCCTAACGACGCACCCTGACGCACCCTAACGACGCACCCTATCGCACCCTAACGCACCCTAACGACGCACCCTGACACACCCTAACGACGCACCCTGACGCACCCTAACAACGCACCCTGACGACACAACGCACCCTGACGCACCCTAACGACGCACCCTGACGCACCCTAACGACGCACCCTGACACACCCTAACAACGCACCCTGACGACACAACTCACCCTGACGAACCCTAACGACGCACCCTGACGCACCCTAACGACCCACCCTGACGCACCCTAACGACGCACCCTGACGAACCCTAACGACGCACCCTAACGACAGGACGCACCCTGACGCACCCTAACGACGCACCCTGACGCGCCCTAACAACGCACCCTAACGACAGGACGCACCCTGACGCACCCTAACGACGCACCCTGACACACCCTAACAACGCACCCTGACGACACAACGCACCCTGACGAACCCTAACGACGCACCCTGACGCACCCTAACGACGCACCCTGACGCACCCTAACGACGCACTCTGACGAACCCTAACGACGCACCCTAACGACAGGACGCACCCTGACGCACCCTAACGACGCACCCTGACGCACCCTAACAACGCACCCTAACGACAGGACGCACCCTGACGCACCCTGACGCACCCTGACGCACCCTAACAACGCACCCTATCGACAGGACGCACCCTGACGCACCATGACGCACCCTGACGCACCCTAACGACGCACCCTGACGAACCCTAACGACGCACCCTGACGAACCTTAACGACGCACCCTGACGCACCCTAACGACGCAACCTGACTCACCCTAACAACGCACCCTGACGACACAGCGCACCCTGACGAACCCTAACGACGCACCCTGACGCACCCTAACGACGCACCCTGACACACCTTAACAACGCACCCTGACGACACAACGCACCCTGACGAACCCTAACGACGCACCCTGACGAACCCTAACGACGCACCCTGACGAACCCTAACGACGCACCCTGACGAACCCTAACGACGCACCCTGACGAACCTTAACGACGCACCCTGACGCACCCTAACGACGCACCCTGACGCACCCTAACAACGCACCCTAACAACACAACGCACCCTGACGCACCCTAACGACGCACCCTGACGCACCCTAACGACGCACCCTGACGCACCCTAACGACGCACCCTGACGAACCCTAACAACGCACCCTGACGACACAACGCACCCTGACGAACCCTAACGACGCACCCTGACGCACCTTAACGACGCACCCTGACGCACCCTAACGACGCACCCTGACGCACCCTAACGACGCACCCTGACACACCCTAACAACGCACCCTGACGACACAACGCACCCTGACGAACCCTAACGACGCACCCTGACGCACCCTAACGACGCACCCTGACGCACCCTAACGACGCACCCTGACGAACCCTAACGACGCACCCTAACGACAGGACGCACCCTGACGCACCCTAACGACGCACCCTGACGCACCCTAACAACGCACCCTAACGACAGGACGCACCCTGACGCACCCTAACGACGCACCCTGACGACACAACGCACCCTGACGAACCCTAACGACGCACCCTGACGCACCCTAACGACGCACCCTGACGCACCCTAACGACGCACTCTGACGAACCCTAACGACGCACCCTAACGACAGGACGCACCCTGACGCACCCTAACGACGCACCCTGACGCACCCTAACAACGCACCCTAACGACAGGACGCACCCTGACGCACCCTAACGACGCACCCTGACGACACAACGCACCCTGACGAACCCTAACGACGCACCCTGACGCACCCTAACGACGCACCCTGACGCACCCTAACGACGCACTCTGACGAACCCTAACGACGCACCCTAACGACAGGACGCACCCTGACGCACCCTAACGACGCACCCTGACGCACCCTAACAACGCACCCTATCGACAGGACGCACCCTGACGCACCATGACGCACCCTGACGCACCCTAACGACGCACCCTGACGAACCCTAACGACGCACCCTGACGAACCTTAACGACGCACCCTGACGCACCCTAACGACGCAACCTGACTCAACCTAACAACGCACCCTGACGACACAACGCACCCTGACGAACCCTAACGACGCACCCTATCGCACCCTAACGACGCACCCTGACACACCTTAACAACGCACCCTGACGACACAACGCACCCTGACGAACCCTAACGACGCACCCTGACGCACCCTAACGACGCACCCTGACGCACCCTAACGACGCACCCTGACGAACCCTAACGACGCACCCTGACGAACCTTAACGACGCACCCTGACGCACCCTAACGACGCACCCTGACGCACCCTAACAACGCACCCTGACGACACAACGCACCCTGCCGCACCCTAACGACGCACCCTGACGCACCATAACGACGCACCCTGACACACCCTAACGACGCACCCTGACGAACCCTAACAACGCACCCTGACGACACAACGCACCCTAACGGCGCACCCTAATGACGCACCCTAACAACGCACCCTGACGACACAACGCACCCTGACGAACCCTAACGACGCACCCTAACGACGCAACCTATCGCACCCTAACGACGCACCCTAACGACGCACCCTATCGCACCCTAACGCACCCTAACAACGCACCCTGACACACCCTAACGACGCACCCTGACGCACCCTAACAACGCACCCTGACGACACAACGCACCCTGACGAACCCTAACGACGCACCCTGACGCACCCTAACGACGCACCCTGACGCACCCTAACGACGCACCCTGACACACCCTAACAACGCACCCTGACAACACAACGCACCCTGACGAACCCTAACGACGCACCCTGACGCACCCTAACGACGCACCCTGACGCACCCGAACGACGCACCCTGACGAACCCTAACGACACACCCTAACGACAGGACGCACCGTGAAGCACCCTAACGACGCACCCTGACGCACCCTAACAACTTACCCTAACGACAGGACGCACACTGACGAAACCTAACGACGCACCCTGACGCACCCTAACGACGCACCCTGACGAACCCTAACGACGCACTCGGACGAACCCTAACGACGCACCCTAACGACAGGACGCACCCTGACGCACTCTAACGACGCACGCTGACGCACCCTAACAACGCACCCTAACGACACAACGCACCCTGACGCACCCTAACGACGCACCCTGACGCACCCTAACGACGCACCCTGACGAACCCTAACGACGCACCCTGACGAACCCTAACGACGCACCCTGACGCACCCTAACAACGCACCCTGACGACACAACGCACCCTGACGAACCCTAACGACGCACCCTGACGCACCCTAACGACGCACCCTGACGCACCCTAACGACGCACCCTGACGAACCCTAACGACGCACCCTGACGCACCCTAACGACGCACCCTATCGCACCCTAACGCACCCTAACGACGCACCCTGACACACCCTAACGACGCACCCTGACGCACCCTAACAACGCACCCTGACGACACAACGCACCCTGACGCACCCTAACGACGCACCCTGACGCACCCTAACGACGCACCCTGACACACCCTAACAACGCACCCTGACGACACAACTCACCCTGACGAACCCTAACGACGCACCCTGACGCACCCTAACGACGCACCCTGACGCACCCTAACGACGCACCCTGACGAACCCTAACGACGCACCCTAACGACAGGACGCACCCTGACGCACCCTAACGACGCACCCTGACGCGCCCTAACAACGCACCCTAACGACAGGACGCACCCTGACGCACCCTAACGACGCACCCTGACACACCCTAACAACGCACCCTGACGACACAACGCACCCTGACGAACCCTAACGACGCACCCTGACGCACCCTAACGACGCACCCTGACGCACCCTAACGACGCACTCTGACGAACCCTAACGACGCACCCTAACGACAGGACGCACCCTGACGCACCCTAACGACGCACCCTGACGCACCCTAACAACGCACCCTAACGACAGGACGCACCCTGACGCACCCTGACGCACCCTGACGCACCCTAACAACGCACCCTATCGACAGGACGCACCCTGACGCACCATGACGCACCCTGACGCACCCTAACGACGCACCCTGACGAACCCTAACGACGCACCCTGACGAACCTTAACGACGCACCCTGACGCACCCTAACGACGCAACCTGACTCACCCTAACAACGCACCCTGACGACACAACGCACCCTGACGAACCCTAACGACGCACCCTATCGCACCCTAACGACGCACCCTGACACACCTTAACAACGCACCCTGACGACACAACGCACCCTGACGAACCCTAACGACGCACCCTGACGCACCCTAACGACGCACCCTGACACACCCTAACGACACACCCTGCACCCTGACGACACAACGCACCCTGCCGCACCCTAACGACGCACCCTGACGCACCATAACGACGCACCCTGACACACCCTAACGACGCACCCTGACGAACCCTAACAACGCACCCTGACGACACAACGCACCCTAACGGCGCACCCTAATGACGCACCCTAACAACGCACCCTGACGACACAACGCACCCTGACGAACCCTAACGACGCACCCTAACGACGCAACCTATCGCACCCTAACGACGCACCCTAACGACGCACCCTATCGCACCCTAACGCACCCTAACAACGCACCCTGACACACCCTAACGACGCACCCTGACGCACCCTAACAACGCACCCTGACGACACAACGCACCCTGACGAACCCTAACGACGCACCCTGACGCACCCTAACGACGCACCCTGACGCACCCTAACGACGCACCCTGACACACCCTAACAACGCACCCTGACAACACAACGCACCCTGACGAACCCTAACGACGCACCCTGACGCACCCTAACGACGCACCCTGACGCACCCGAACGACGCACCCTGACGAACCCTAACGACACACCCTAACGACAGGACGCACCGTGAAGCACCCTAACGACGCACCCTGACGCACCCTAACAACTTACCCTAACGACAGGACGCACCCTGACGAAACCTAACGACGCACCCTGACGCACCCTAACGACGCACCCTGACGCACCCTAATGACGCACTCGGACGAACCCTAACGACGCACCCTAACGACAGGACGCACCCTGACGCACTCTAACGACGCACGCTGACGCACCCTAACAACGCACCCTAACGACACAACGCACCCTGACGCACCCTAACGACGCACCCTGACGCACCCTAACGACGCACCCTGACGAACCCTAACGACGCACCCTGACGAACCCTAACGACGCACCCTGACGCACCCTAACAACGCACCCTGACGACACAACGCACCCTGACGAACCCTAACGACGCACCCTGACGCACCCTAACGACGCACCCTGACGCACCCTAACGACGCACCCTGACGAACCCTAACGACGCACCCTGACGCACCCTAACGACGCACCCTATCGCACCCTAACGCACCCTAACGACGCACCCTGACACACCCTAACGACGCACCCTGACGCACCCTAACAACGCACCCTGACGACACAACGCACCCTGACGCACCCTAACGACGCACCCTGACGCACCCTAACGACGCACCCTGACACACCCTAACAACGCACCCTGACGACACAACTCACCCTGACGAACCCTAACGACGCACCCTGACGCACCCTAACGACGCACCCTGACGCACCCTAACGACGCACCCTGACGAACCCTAACGACGCACCCTAACGACAGGACGCACCCTGACGCACCCTAACGACGCACCCTGACGCGCCCTAACAACGCACCCTAACGACAGGACGCACCCTGACGCACCCTAACGACGCACCCTGACACACCCTAACAACGCACCCTGACGACACAACGCACCCTGACGAACCCTAACGACGCACCCTGACGCACCCTAACGACGCACCCTGACGCACCCTAACGACGCACCCTGACGAACCCTAACGACGCACCCTAACGACTGGACGCACCCTGACGCACCCTAACGACGCACCCTGACGCACCCTAACAACGCACCCTAACGACAGGACGCACCCTGACGCACCCTGACGCACCCTGACGCACCCTAACAACGCACCCTATCGACAGGACGCACCCTGACGCACCATGACGCACCCTGACGCACCCTAACGACGCACCCTGACGAACCCTAACGACGCACCCTGACGAACCTTAACGACGCACCCTGACGCACCCTAACGACGCAACCTGACTCACCCTAACAACGCACCCTGACGACACAACGCACCCTGACGAACCCTAACGACGCACCCTATCGCACCCTAACGACGCACCCTGACACACCTTAACAACGCACCCTGACGACACAACGCACCCTGACGAACCCTAACGACGCACCCTGACGCACCCTAACGACGCACCCTGACGCACCCTAACGACGCACCCTGACGAACCCTAACGACGCACCCTGACGAACCTTAACGACGCACCCTGACGCACCCTAACGACGCACCCTGACGCACCCTAACAACGCACCCTGACGACACAACGCACCCTGCCGCACCCTAACGACGCACCCTGACGCACCATAACGACGCACCCTGACACACCCTAACGACGCACCCTGACGAACCCTAACAACGCACCCTGACGACACAACGCACCCTAACGGCGCACCCTAATGACGCACCCTAACAACGCACCCTGACGACACAACGCACCCTGACGAACCCTAACGACGCACCCTAACGACGCAACCTATCGCACCCTAACGACGCACCCTAACGACGCACCCTATCGCACCCTAACGCACCCTAACGACGCACCCTGACACACCCTAACGACGCACCCTGACGCACCCTAACAACGCACCCTGACGACACAACGCACCCTGACGAACCCTAACGACGCACCCTGACGCACCCTAAAGACGCACCCTGACGCACCCTAACGACGCACCCTGACGAACCCTAACGACGCACCCTGACGCACCCTAACGACGCACCCTATCGCACCCTAACGCACCCTAACGACGCACCCTGACACACCCTAACGACGCACCCTGACGCACCCTAACAACGCACCCTGACGACACAACGCACCCTGACGCACCCTAACGACGCACCCTGACGCACCCTAACGACGCACCCTGACACACCCTAACAACGCACCCTGACGACACAACTCACCCTGACGAACCCTAACGACGCACCCTGACGCACCCTAACGACGCACCCTGACGCACCCTAACGACGCACCCTGACGAACCCTAACGACGCACCCTAACGACAGGACGCACCCTGACGCACCCTAACGACGCACCCTGACGCGCCCTAACAACGCACCCTAACGACAGGACGCACCCTGACGCACCCTAACGACGCACCCTGACACACCCTAACAACGCACCCTGACGACACAACGAACCCTGACGAACCCTAACGACGCACCCTGACGCACCCTAACGACGCACCCTGACGCACCCTAACGACGCACTCTGACGAACCCTAACGACGCACCCTAACGACAGGACGCACCCTGACGCACCCTAACGACGCACCCTGACGCACCCTAACAACGCACCCTAACGACAGGACGCACCCTGACGCACCCTGACGCACCCTGACGCACCCTAACAACGCACCCTATCGACAGGACGCACCCTGACGCACCATGACGCACCCTGACGCACCCTAACGACGCACCCTGACGAACCCTAACGACGCACCCTGACGAACCTTAACGACGCACCCTGACGCACCCTAACGACGCAACCTGACTCACCCTAACAACGCACCCTGACGACACAACGCACCCTGACGAACCCTAACGACGCACCCTATCGCACCCTAACGACGCACCCTGACACACCTTAACAACGCACCCTGACGACACAACGCACCCTGACGAACCCTAACGACGCACCCTGACGCACCCTAACGACGCACCCTGACGCACCCTAACGACGCACCCTGACGCACCCTAACGACGCACCCTGACGAACCCTAACGACGCACCCTAACGACAGGACGCACCCTGACGCACCCTAACGACGCACCCTGACGCACCCTAACAACGCACCCTAACGACAGGACGCACCCTGACGCACCCTAACGACGCACCCTGACGACACAACGCACCCTGACGAACCCTAACGACGCACCCTGACGCACCCTAACGACGCACCCTGACGCACCCTAACGACGCACTCTGACGAACCCTAACGACGCACCCTAACGACAGGACGCACCCTGACGCACCCTAACGACGCACCCTGACGCACCCTAACAACGCACCCTAACGACAGGACGCACCCTGACGCACCCTAACGACGCACCCTGACGACACAACGCACCCTGACGAACCCTAACGACGCACCCTGACGCACCCTAACGACGCACCCTGACGCACCCTAACGACGCACTCTGACGAACCCTAACGACGCACCCTAACGACAGGACGCACCCTGACGCACCCTAACGACGCACCCTGACGCACCCTAACAACGCACCCTATCGACAGGACGCACCCTGACGCACCATGACGCACCCTGACGCACCCTAACGACGCACCCTGACGAACCCTAACGACGCACCCTGACGAACCTTAACGACGCACCCTGACGCACCCTAACGACGCACCCTGACTCAACCTAACAACGCACCCTGACGACACAACGCACCCTGACGAACCCTAACGACGCACCCTATCGCACCCTAACGACGCACCCTGACACACCTTAACAACGCACCCTGACGACACAACGCACCCTGACGAACCCTAACGACGCACCCTGACGACACACAACGGCGCACCCTAATGACGCACCCTAACAACGCACCCTGACGACACAACGCACCCTGACGAACCCTAACGACGCACCCTAACGACGCAACCTACGCACCCTAACGACGCACCCTAACGACGCACCCTATCGCACCCTAACGCACCCTAACAACGCACCCTGACACACCCTAACGACGCACCCGAGCACCCTGACGACACAACGCACCCTGACGCACCCTAACGACGCACCCTGACGCACCCTAACGACGCACCCTGACGCACCCTAACGACGCACCCTGACACACCCTAACAACGCACCCTGACAACACAACGCACCCTGACGAACCCTAACGACGCACCCTGACGCACCCTAACGACGCACCCTGACGCACCCGAACGACGCACCCTGACGAACCCTAACGACGCACCCTAACGACAGGACGCACCCTGACGCACCCTAACGACGCACCCTGACGCACCCTAACGACGCACCCTGACGAAACCTAACGACGCACCCTGACGCACCCTAACGACGCACCCTGACGCACCCTAATGACGCACTCGGACGAACCCTAACGACGCACCCTAACGACAGGACGCACCCTGACGCACCCTAACGACGCACGCTGACGCACCCTAACAACGCACCCTAACGACACAACGCACCCTGACGCACCCTAACGACGCACCCTGACGCACCCTAACGACGCACCCTGACAAACCCTAACGACGCACCCTGACGAACCCTAACGACGCACCCTGACGCACCCTAACAACGCACGACACACAACGCACCCTGACGAACCCTAACGACGCACCCTGACGCACCCTAACGACGCACCCTGACGCACCCTAACGACGCACCCTGACGAACCCTAACGACGCACCCTGACGCACCCTAACGACGCACCCTATCGCACCCTAACGCACCCTAACGACGCACCCTGACACACCCTAACGACGCACCCTGACGCACCCTAACAACGCACCCTGACGACACAACGCACCCTGACGCACCCTAACGACGCACCCTGACGCACCCTAACGACGCACCCTGACACACCCTAACAACGCACCCTGACGACACAACTCACCCTGACGAACCCTAACGACGCACCCTGACGCACCCTAACGACGCACCCTGACGCACCCTAACGACGCACCCTGACGAACCCTAACGACGCACCCTAACGACAGGACGCACCCTGACGCACCCTAACGACGCACCCTGACGCGCCCTAACAACGCACCCTAACGACAGGACGCACCCTGACGCACCCTAACGACGCACCCTGACACACCCTAACAACGCACCCTGACGACACAACGCACCCTGACGAACCCTAACGACGCACCCTGACGCACCCTAACGACGCACCCTGACGCACCCTAACGACGCACTCTGACGAACCCTAACGACGCACCCTAACGACAGGACGCACCCTGACGCACCCTAACGACGCACCCTGACGCACCCTAACAACGCACCCTAACGACAGGACGCACCCTGACGCACCCTGACGCACCCTGACGCACCCTGACGCACCCTAACAACGCACCCTATCGACAGGACGCACCCTGACGCACCATGACGCACCCTGACGCACCCTAACGACGCACCCTGACGAACCCTAACGACGCACCCTGACGAACCTTAACGACGCACCCTGACGCACCCTAACGACGCAACCTGACTCACCCTAACAACGCACCCTGACGACACAACGCACCCTGACGAACCCTAACGACGCACCCTATCGCACCCTAACGACGCACCCTGACACACCTTAACAACGCACCCTGACGACACAACGCACCCTGACGAACCCTAACGACGCACCCTGACGCACCCTAACGACGCACCCTGACGCACCCTAACGACGCACCCTGACGAACCCTAACGACGCACCCTGACGAACCTTAACGACGCACCCTGACGCACCCTAACGACGCACCCTGACGCACCCTAACAACGCACCCTGACGACACAACGCACCCTGCCGCACCCTAACGACGCACCCTGACGCACCATAACGACGCACCCTGACACACCCTAACGACGCACCCTGACGAACCCTAACAACGCACCCTGACGACACAACGCACCCTAACGGCGCACCCTAATGACGCACCCTAACAACGCACCCTAACGACACAACGCACCCTGACGAACCCTAACAACGCACCCTAACGACGCAACCTATCGCACCCTAACGACGCACCCTAACGACGCACCCTATCGCACCCTAACGCACCCTAACGACGCACCCTGACACACCTTAACGACGCACCCTGACGCACCCTAACAACGCACCCTGACGACACAACGCACCCTGACGAACCCTAACGACGCACCCTGACGCACCCTAACGACGCACCCTGACGCACCCTAACGACGCACCCTGACGAACCCTAACGACGCACCCTGACGCACCCTAACGACGCACCCTATCGCACCCTAACGCACCCTAACGACGCACCCTGACACACCCTAACGACGCACCCTGACGCACCCTAACAACGCACCCTGACGACACAACGCACCCTGACGCACCCTAACGACGCACCCTGACGCACCCTAACGACGCACCCTGACACACCCTAACAACGCACCCTGACGACACAACTCACCCTGACGAACCCTAACGACGCACCCTGACGCACCCTAACGACGCACCCTGACGCACCCTAACGACGCACCCTGACGAACCCTAACGACGCACCCTAACGACAGGACGCACCCTGACGCACCCTAACGACGCACCCTGACGCGCCCTAACAACGCACCCTAACGACAGGACGCACCCTGACGCACCCTAACGACGCACCCTGACACACCCTAACAACGCACCCTGACGACACAACGAACCCTGACGAACCCTAACGACGCACCCTGACGCACCCTAACGACGCACCCTGACGCACCCTAACGCACGCACCCTGACGACGCACCCTAACGACAGGACGCACCCTGACGCACCCTAACGACGCACCCTGACGCACCCTAACGACGCACCCTGACGCACCCTCACCCTGACGCGACGCACCCTGACGCACCCTAACGACGCACCCTAACGACGCACCCTGACCCTAACGACGCACCCTGACGCACCCTAACGACGCACCCTGACGAACCCTAACGACGCACCCTGACGAACCCTAACGACGCACCCTGACGCACCCTAACGACGCACCCTGACTCACCCTAACAACGCACCCTGACGACACAACGCACCCTGACGAACCCTAACGACGCACCCTATCGCACCCTAACGACGCACCCTGACACACCTTAACAACGCACCCTGACGACACAACGCACCCTGACGAACCCTAACGACGCACCCTGACGCACCCTAACGACGCACCCTGACGCACCCTAACGACGCACCCTGACGCACCCTAACGACGCACCCTGACGCACCCTAATGACGCACCCTGACGAACCCTAACGACGCACCCTAACGACAGGACGCACCCTGACACCCTAACGACGCACGCTGACGCACCCTAACAACGCACCCTGACGACACAACGCACCCTGACGCACCCTAACGACGCACCCTGACACACCCTAACGACGCACCCTGACGAACCCTAACGACGCACCCTGACGAACCCTAACGACGCACCCTGACGCACCCTAACAACGCACCCTGACGCACCCTAACAACGCACCCTAACGACAGGACGCACCCTGACGCACCCTAACGACGCACCCTGACGCACCCTAACGACGCACCCTGACGAACCCTAACGACGCACCCTGACGCACCCTAACGACGCACCCTATCGCACCCTAACGCACCCTAACGACGCACCCTGACACACCCTAACGACGCACCCTGACGCACCCTAACAACGCACCCTGACGACACAACGCACCCTGACGCACCCTAACGACGCACCCTGACGCACCCTAACGACGCACCCTGACACACCCTAACAACGCACCCTGACGACACAACTCACCCTGACGAACCCTAACGACGCACCCTGACGCACCCTAACGACGCACCCTGACGCACCCTAACGACGCACCCTGACGAACCCTAACGACGCACCCTAACGACAGGACGCACCCTGACGCACCCTAACGACGCACCCTGACGCGCCCTAACAACGCACCCTAACGACAGGACGCACCCTGACGCACCCTAACGACGCACCCTGACACACCCTAACAACGCACCCTGACGACACAACGCACCCTGACGAACCCTAACGACGCACCCTGACGCACCCTAACGACGCACCCTGACGCACCCTAACGACGCACTCTGACGAACCCTAACGACGCACCCTAACGACAGGACGCACCCTGACGCACCCTAACGACGCACCCTGACGCACCCTAACAACGCACCCTAACGACAGGACGCACCCTGACGCACCCTGACGCACCCTGACGCACCCTAACAACGCACCCTATCGACAGGACGCACCCTGACGCACCATGACGCACCCTGACGCACCCTAACGACGCACCCTGACGAACCCTAACGACGCACCCTGACGAACCTTAACGACGCACCCTGACGCACCCTAACGACGCAACCTGACTCACCCTAACAACGCACCCTGACGACACAACGCACCCTGACGAACCCTAACGACGCACCCTATCGCACCCTAACGACGCACCCTGACACACCTTAACAACGCACCCTGACGACACAACGCACCCTGACGAACCCTAACGACGCACCCTGACGCACCCTAACGACGCACCCTGACGCACCCTAACGACGCACCCTGACGAACCCTAACGACGCACCCTGACGAACCTTAACGACGCACCCTGACGCACCCTAACGACGCACCCTGACGCACCCTAACAACGCACCCTGACGACACAACGCACCCTGCCGCACCCTAACGACGCACCCTGACGCACCATAACGACGCACCCTGACACACCCTAACGACGCACCCTGACGAACCCTAACAACGCACCCTGACGACACAACGCACCCTAACGGCGCACCCTAATGACGCACCCTAACAACGCACCCTGACGACACAACGCACCCTGACGAACCCTAACGACGCACCCTAACGACGCAACCTATCGCACCCTAACGACGCACCCTAACGACGCACCCTATCGCACCCTAACGCACCCTAACGACGCACCCTGACACACCCTAACGACGCACCCTGACGCACCCTAACAACGCACCCTGACGACACAACGCACCCTGACGAACCCTAACGACGCACCCTGACGCACCCTAACGACGCACCCTGACGCACCCTAACGACGCACCCTGACGAACCCTAACGACGCACCCTGACGCACCCTAACGACGCACCCTATCGCACCCTAACGCACCCTAACGACGCACCCTGACACACCCTAACGACGCACCCTGACGCACCCTAACAACGCACCCTGACGACACAACGCACCCTGACGCACCCTAACGACGCACCCTGACGCACCCTAACGACGCACCCTGACACACCCTAACAACGCACCCTGACGACACAACTCACCCTGACGAACCCTAACGACGCACCCTGACGCACCCTAACGACGCACCCTGACGCACCCTAACGACGCACCCTGACGAACCCTAACGACGCACCCTAACGACAGGACGCACCCTGACGCACCCTAACGACGCACCCTGACGCGCCCTAACAACGCACCCTAACGACAGGACGCACCCTGACGCACCCTAACGACGCACCCTGACACACCCTAACAACGCACCCTGACGACACAACGAACCCTGACGAACCCTAACGACGCACCCTGACGCACCCTAACGACGCACCCTGACGCACCCTAACGACGCACTCTGACGAACCCTAACGACGCACCCTAACGACAGGACGCACCCTGACGCACCCTAACGACGCACCCTGACGCACCCTAACAACGCACCCTAACGACAGGACGCACCCTGACGCACCCTGACGCACCCTGACGCACCCTAACAACGCACCCTATCGACAGGACGCACCCTGACGCACCATGACGCACCCTGACGCACCCTAACGACGCACCCTGACGAACCCTAACGACGCACCCTGACGAACCTTAACGACGCACCCTGACGCACCCTAACGACGCAACCTGACTCACCCTAACAACGCACCCTGACGACACAACGCACCCTGACGAACCCTAACGACGCACCCTATCGCACCCTAACGACGCACCCTGACACACCTTAACAACGCACCCTGACGACACAACGCACCCTGACGAACCCTAACGACGCACCCTGACGCACCCTAACGACGCACCCTGACGCACCCTAACGACGCACCCTGACGAACCTTAACGACGCACCCTGACGAACCCTAACGACGCACCCTGACGCACCCTAACAACGCACCCTGACGACACAACGCACCCTGCCGCACCCTAACGACGCACCCTGACGCACCATAACGACGCACCCTGACACACCCTAACGACGCACCCTGACGAACCCTAACAACGCACCCTGACGACACAACGCACCCTAACGGCGCACCCTAATGACGCACCCTAACAACGCACCCTGACGACACAACGCACCCTGACGAACCCTAACGACGCACCCTAACGACGCAACCTATCGCACCCTAACGACGCACCCTAACGACGCACCCTATCGCACCCTAACGCACCCTAACGACGCACCCTGACACACCCTAACGACGCACCCTGACGCACCCTAACAACGCACCCTGACGACACAACGCACCCTGACGAACCCTAACGACGCACCCTGACGCACCCTAACGACGCACCCTGACGCACCCTAACAACGCACCCTGACGACACAACGCACCCTGACGTACCCTAACGACGCACCCTGACGCACCCTAACGACGCACCCTGACGCACCCTAACGACGCACCCTGACGAACCCTAACGACGCACCCTGACGCACCCTAACGACGCACCCTGACGCACCCTAACACAGGACGCACCCTGACGCACCCTAACGACGCACCCTGACACACCCTAACAACGCACCCTGACGACACAACGCACCCTGACGCACCCTAACGACGCACCCTGACGCACCCTAACGACGCACTCGGACGAACCCTAACGACGCACCCTAACGACAGGACGCACCCTGACGCACTCTAACGACGCACCCTGACGCACCCTAACAACGCACCCTAACGACACAACGCACCCTGACGCACCCTAACGACGCACCCTGACGCACCCTAACGACGCACCCTGACGCACCCTAACGACGCACCCTGACGAACCCTAACGACGCACCCTGACGAACCCTAACGACGCACCCTGACGCACCCTAACAACGCACCCTGACGACACAACGCACCCTGACGAACCCTAACGACGCACCCTGACGCACCCTAACGACGCACCCTGACGCACCACCCTGACGCACCCTGACGCACCCTAACGACGCACCCTGACGCACCCTAACGACGCACTCTATCGCACCCTAACGCACCCTAACGACGCACCCTCACACACCCTAACGACGCACCCTGACGCACCCTAACAACGCACCCTGACGACACAACGCACCCTGACGCACCCTAACGACGCACCCTGACGCACCCTAACGACGCACCCGGACACACCCTAACAACGCACCCTGACGACACAACGCACCCTGACGAACCCTAACGACGCACCCTGACGCACCCTAACGACGCACCCTGACGCACCCTAACGACGCACCCTGACGAACCCTAACGACGCACCCTAACGACAGGACGCACCCTGACGCACCCTAACGACGCACCCTGACGCGCCCTAACAACGCACCCTAACGACAGGACGCACCCTGACGCACCCTAACGACGCACCCTGACACACCCTAACAACGCACCCTGACGACACAACGCACCCTGACGAACCCTAACGACGCACCCTGACGCACCCTAACGACGCACCCTGACGCACCCTAACGACGCACTCTGACGAACCCTAACGACGCACCCTAACGACAGGACGCACCCTGACGCACCCTAACGACGCACCCTGACGCACCCTAACAACGCACCCTAACGACCCTGACGACGCACCCTGACGCACCCTAACGACGCACCCTGACGCACCCTAACAACGCACCCTGACGCACCCTAACGACGCACCCTGACGCACCCTAACGACGCACCCTGACGAACCCTAACGCACCCTGACGCACCCTGACGCACCCTAACGACGCACCCTGACGCACCCTGACGCACCCTAACGACAGGACGCACCCTGACGCAACCTAACGAGGCACCCTGACGAACCCTAACGACGCACCCTATCGCACCCTAACGACGCACCCTAACGACGCACCCTATCGCACCCTAACAACGCACCCTAACGACAGGACGCACCCTGACGCACCCTAACGACGCACCCTGACACACCCTAACAACGCACCCTGACGACACAACGCACCCTGACGCACCCTAACGACGCACCCTGACGCACCCTGACGCACCCTAACGACGCACTCTGACGAACCCTAACGACGCACCCTAACGACAGGACGCACCCTGACGCACCCTAACGACGCACCCTGACGCACCCTAACAACGCACCCTAACGACAGGACGCACCCTGACGCACCCTGACGCACCCTAACAACGCACCCTAACGACGCACTCTGACGAACCCTAACGACGCAGCCTAACGACGCACTCTGACGCACCCTAACGACGCACCCTGACGCACCCTAACAACGCACCCTGACGACACAACGCACCCTGCCGCACCCTAACGACGCACCCTGACGCACCATAACGACGCACCCTGACACACCCTAACGACGCACCCTGACGAACCCTAACAACGCACCCTGACGACACAACGCACCCTAACGACGCACCCTAACAACGCACCCTGACGACACAACGCACCCTGACGAACCCTAACGACGCACCCTAACGACGCAACCTATCGCACCCTAACGACGCACCCTAACGACGCACCCTATCGCACCCTAACGCACCCTAACGACGCACCCTGACACACCCTAACGACGCACCCTGACGCACCCTAACAACGCACCCTGACGACACAACGCACCCTGACGCACCCTAACAACGCACCCTAACGACGCACCCTAACGACGCACCCTAACAACGCACCCTGACGACACAACGCACCCTGACGAACCCTAACGACGCACCCTAACGACGCAACCTATCGCACCATAACGACGCACCCTAACGACGCACCCTATCGCACCCTAACGCACCCTAACGACGCACCCTGACACACCCTAACGACGCACCCTGACGCACCCTAACAACGCACCCTGACGACACAACGCACCCTGACGAACCCTAACGACGCACCCTGATGCACCCTAACGACGCACCCTGACGCACCCTAACGACGCACCCTGATGCACCCTAACGACGCACCCTGACACACCCTAACAACGCACCCTGATGACACAACGCACCCTGACGAACCCTAACGACGCACCCTGACGCACCCTAACGACGCACCCTGACGCACCCTAACGACGCACCCTGACGCACCCTAAACAGGACGCACCCTGACGCACCCTAACGACGCACCCTGACGCACCCTAACAACGCACCCTAACGACAGGACGCACCCTGACGCACCCTAACGACGCACCCTGACGCGCCCTAACAACGCACCCTAACGACAGGACGCACCCTGACGCACCCTAACGACGCACCCTGACACACCCTAACAACGCACCCTGACGACACAACGCACCCTGACGAACCCTAACGACGCACCCTGACGCACCCTAACGACGCACCCTGACGCACCCTAACGACGCACTCTGACGAACCCTAACGACGCACCCTAACGACAGGACGCACCCTGACGCACCCTAACGACGCACCCTGACGCACCCTAACAACGCACCCTAACGACAGGACGCACCCTGACGCACCCTGACGCACCCTGACGCAACCTAACGACACAACACACCCTGACGCACCCTAACGACGCACCCTGACGCACCCTAACGACGCACCCTGACACACCCTAACAACGCACCCTGACGACACAACGCACCCTGACGAACCCTAACGAAGCACCCTGACGCACCCTAACGACGCACCCTGACGCACCCTAACGACGCACCATGACGCACCTTAACGACGCACCCTGACGCACCCTGACGAAACCTAACAACGCACCCTAACGACACAACGCACCCTGAAGCACCCTAACGACGCACCCTGACGCACCCTAACGACGCACCCTGACGCACCCTAACGACGCACCCTGACGCACCCTAACGACGCACCCTGACGACGCACCCTAACGACAGGACGCACCCTGACGCAACCTAACGAGGCACCCTGACGAACCCTAACGACGCACCCTATCGCACCCTAACGACGCACCCTAACGACGCACCCTATCGCACCCTAACAACGCACCCTAACGACAGGACGCACCCTGACGCACCCTAACGACGCACCCTGACACACCCTAACAACGCACCCTGACGACACAACGCACCCTGACGCACCCTAACGACGCACCCTGACGCACCCTAACGACGCACCCTGACGAACCCTAACGACGCACCCTAACGACAGGACGCACCTTGACGCACCCTAACGACGCACCCTGACGCACCCTAACAACGCACCCTAACGACAGGACGCACCCTGACGCACCCTGACGCACCCTAACAACGCACCCTAACGACGCACTCTGACGAACCCTAACGACGCACCCTAACGACGCACTCTGACGCACCCTAACGACGCACCCTGACGCACCCTAACAACGCACCCTGACGACACAACGCACCCTGCCGCACCCTAACGACGCACCCTGACGCACCATAACGACGCACCCTGACACACCCTAACAACGCACCCTGACGAACCCTAACAACGCACCCTGACGACACAACGCACCCTAACGACGCACCCTAACAACGCACCCTGACGACACAACGCACCCTGACGAACCCTAACGACGCACCCTAACGACGCACCCTATCGCACCCTAACGACGCACCCTGACACACCCTAACGACGCACCCTGACGCACCCTAACAACGCACCCTGACGACACAACGCACCCTGACGCACCCTAACAACGCACCCTAACGACGCACCCTAACGACGCACCCTAACAACGCACCCTGACGACACAACGCACCCTGACGAACCCTAACGACGCACCCTAACGACGCAACCTATCGCACCCTAACGACGCACCCTAACGACGCACCCTATCGCACCCTAACGAACCCTAACGACGCACCCTGACACACCCTAACGACGCACCCTGACGCACCCTAACAACGCACCCTGACGACACAACGCACCCTGACGCACCCTAACGACGCACCCTGATGCACCCTAACGACGCACCCTGACGCACCCTAACGACGCACCCTGATGCACCCTAACGACGCACCCTGACACACCCTAACAACGCACCCTGATGACACAACGCACCCTGACGAACCCTAACGACGCACCCTGACGCACCCTGACGACGCACCCTGACGCACCCTAACGACGCACCCTGACGAACCCTAACGACGCACCCTAACGACAGGACGCACCCTGACGCACCCTAACGACGCACCCTGACGCACCCTAACAACGCACCCTAACGACAGGAGTCACCCTGACGCACCCTAACGACGCACCCTGACACACCCTAACAACGCACCCTGACGACACAACGCACCCTGACGAACCCTAACGACGCACCCTGACGCACCCTAACGACGCACCCTGACGCACCCTAACGACGCACTCTGACGAACCCTAACGACGCACCCTGACGACACAACGCACCCTGACGCACCCTAACGACGCACCCTGACGCACCCTAACAACGCACCCTAACGACAGGACGCACGCTGACGCACCCTGACGCACCCTAACGACGCACCCTGACGCACCCTAACGACGCACCCTGACGAACCCTAACGACGTACCCTGACGCACCCTAACGACGCACCCTGACGAACCCTAACGACGCACCCTGACGCACCCTAACGACGCACCCTATCGCACCCTAACGCACCCTAACGACGCACCCTGACACACCCTAACGACGCACCCTGACGCACCCTAACAACGCACCCTGACGACACAACGCACCCTGACGAACCCTAACGACGCACCCTGACGCACCCTAACGACGCACCCTGACGAACCCTAACGACGCACCCTGACGCACCCTAACGACGCACCCTATCGCACCCTAACGCACCCTAACGACGCACCCTGACACACCCTAACGACGCACCCTGACGCACCCTAACAACGCACCCTGACGACACAACGCACCCTGACGAACCCTAACGACGCACCCTGACGCACCCTAACGACGCACCCTGACACACCCTAACAACGCACCCTGACGACACAACTCACCCTGACGAACCCTAACGACGCACCCTGACGCACCCTAACGACGCACCCTGACGACGCACCCTGACGAACCCTAACAACGCACCCTGCACCCTGACGCACCCTAACGACGCACCCTGACGCGCCCTAACAACGCACCCTAACGACAGGACGCACCCTGACGCACCCTAACGACGCACCCTGACACACCCTAACAACGCACCCTGACGACACAACGCACCCTGACGAACCCTAACGACGCACCCTGACGCACCCTAACGACGCACCCTGACGCACCCTAACGACGCACTCTGACGAACCCTAACGACGCACCCTAACGACAGGACGCACCCTGACGCACCCTAACGACGCACCCTGACGCACCCTAACAACGACGCACCCTGACGCACCCTAACAACGCACCCTATCGACAGGACGCACCCTGACGCACCATGACGCACCCTGACGCACCCTAACGACGCACCCTGACGAACACTAACGACGCACCCTGACGAACCCTAACGACGCACCCTGACGCACCCTAACGACGCAACCTGACTCACCCTAACAACGCACCCTGACGACACAACGCACCCTGACGAACCCTAACGACGCACCCTATCGCACCCTAACGACGCACCCTGACACACCTTAACAACGCACCCTGACGACACAACGCACCCTGACGAACCCTAACGACGCACCCTGACGCACCCTAACGATGCACCCTGACGCACCCTAACGACGCACCCTGACGCACCCTAACAACGCACCCTAACGACAGGACGCACCCTGACGCAACCTAACGAGGCACCCTGACGAACCCTAACGACGCACCCTATCGCACCCTAACGACGCACCCTAACGACGCACCCTATCGCACCCTAACAACGCACCCTAACGACAGGACGCACCCTGACGCACCCTAACGACGCACCCTGACACACCCTAACAACGCACCCTGACGACACAACGCACCCTGACGCACCCTAACGACGCACCCTGACGCACCCTGACGCACCCTAACGACGCACTCTGACGAACCCTAACGACGCACCCTAACGACAGGACGCACCCTGACGCACCCTAACGACGCACCCTGACGCACCCTAACAACGCACCCTAACGACAGGACGCACCCTGACGCACCCTGACGCACCCTAACAACGCACCCTAACGACGCACCCTGACGAACCCTAACGACGCACCCTAACGACGCCTGACGCACCCTAACGACGCACCCTGACGCACCCTAACGGCGCACCCTGACGAACCCTAACGACGCACCCTAACGACAGGACGCACCCTGACGCACCCTAACGACGCACCCTGACGCACCCTAACGACAGGACGCACCCTGACGCACCCTAACGACGCACCCTGACGCACCCTAACAACGCACCCTGACGACACAACGCACCCTGACGAACCCTAACGACGCACCCTGACGCACCTAACGACGCACCCTGACGCACCCTAACGACGCACCATGACGCACCTTAACGACGCACCCTGACGCACCCTGACGCACCCTAACAACGCACCCTAACGACACAACGCACCCTGAAGCACCCTAACGACGCACCCTGACGCACCCTAACGACGCACCCTGACGCACCTTAACAACGCACCCTAACGACACGACGCACCCTGACGCACCCTAACGACGCACCCTGACGCACCCTAACGACGCACCCTGACGCACCCTAACGACGCACCCTGACGCACCCTAACGACGCACCCTGACGCACCCTAACGACGCACCCTGACGACACAACGCACCCTGACGAACCCTAACGACGCACCCTGACGCACCCTAACGACGCACCCTGACGCACCCTAACGACGCACCCTGACGAACCCTAACGACGCACCCTAACGACAGGACGCACCCTGACGCACCCTAACGACGCACCCTGACGCACCCTAACAACGCACCCTAACGACAGGACGCACCCTGACGCACCCTAACGACGCACCCTGACGACACAACGCACCCTGACGAACCCTAACGACGCACCCTGACGCACCCTAACGACGCACCCTGACGCACCCTAACGACGCACTCTGACGAACCCTAACGACGCACCCTAACGACAGGACGCACCCTGACGCACCCTAACGACGCACCCTGACGCACCCTAACAACGCACCCTATCGACAGGACGCACCCTGACGCACCATGACGCACCCTGACGCAACCTAACGACGCACCCTGACGAACCCTAACGACGCACCCTGACGAACCCTAACGACGCACCCTGACGCACCCTAACGACGCAACCTGACTCACCCTAACAACGCACCCTGACGACACAACGCACCCTGACGAACCCTAACGACGCACCCTATCGCACCCTAACGACGCACCCTGACACACCTTAACAACGCACCCTGACGACACAACGCACCCTGACGAACCCTAACGACGCACCCTGACGCACCCTAACGACGCAACCTATCGCACCCTAACGACGCACCCTGACGAAACCTAACGACGCACCCTGACGAACCTTAACGACGCACCCTGACGCACCCTAACGACGCACCCTGACGCACCCTAACAACGCACCCTGACGACACAACGCACCCTGCCGCACCCTAACGACGCACCCTGACGCACCATAACGACGCACCCTGACACACCCTAACGACGCACCCTGACGAACCCTAACAACGCACCCTGACGACACAACGCACCCTAACGGCGCACCCTAATGACGCACCCTAACAACGCACCCTGACGACACAACGCACCCTGACGAACCCTAACGACGCACCCTAACGACGCAACCTATCGCACCCTAACGACGCACCCTAACGACGCACCCTATCGCACCCTAACGCACCCTAACGACGCACCCTGACACACCCTAACGACGCACCCTGACGCACCCTAACAACGCACCCTGACGACACAACGCACCCTGACGAACCCTAACGACGCACCCTGACGCACCCTAACGACGCACCCTGACGCACCCTAACGACCCACCCTGACACACCGTAACAACGCACCCTGACGACACAACGCACCCTGACGAACCCTAACGACGCACCCTGACGCACCCTAACGACGCACCCTGACGCACCCTAACGACGCACCCTGACGAACCCTAACGACACACCCTAACGACAGGACGCACCCTGACGCACCCTAACGACGCACCCTGACGCACCCTAACAACTTACCCTAACGACGCACCCTGACGCACCCTAACGACGCACCCTGACACACCCTAACAACGCACCCTGACGACACAACGCACCCTGACGAAACCTAACGACGCACCCTGACGCACCCTAACGACGCACCCTGACGCACCCTAACGACGCACCCTGACGAACCCTAACGACGCACCCTAACGACAGGACGCACCCTGACGCACTCTAACGACGCACCCTGACGCACCCTAACAACGCACCCTAACGACACAACGCACCCTGACGCACCCTAACGACGCACCCTGACGCACCATAGCGACGCACCCTGACGCACCCTAACGACGCACCCTGACGAACCCTAACGACGCACCCTGACGCACCCTAACGACGCACCCTCACGCACCCTAACAACGCACCCTGACGACACAACGCACCCTGACGAACCCTAACGACGCACCCTGACGCACCCTAACGACCCTAACGACGCACCCTGACGCACCCTAACGACGCACCCTGACGCACCCTAACGACGCACCCTGACGCACCCCAACGACGCACCCTAACGACACCCACACGACGCACCCTGACGCACCCTAACGACGCACCCTGACGCACCCTAACGACGCACCCTGACGCACCCTAACGACGCACCCTGACGAACCCTAACGACGCACCCTGACGCACCCTAACGACGCATCCTGACGCACCCTAACGACGCACCCTGACGCACCCTGACGACGCACCCTGACGCACCCTAACGACGCACCCTGACGCACCCTAACGACGCACCCTGACGCACCCTAACGACGCACCCTGACGCACCCTAACGACGCACCCTGACGAACCCTGACGAACCCTAACGACGCACCCTGACGAACCCTAACGACGCACCCTGACGCACCGTAACGACGCACCCTAACGACAGGACGCACCCTGATGCACCCTGACGCACCCTGACGCACCCTAACAACGCACCCTAATGACACAACGCACCCTGACGCACCCTAACGACGCACCCTGACGCACCCTAACAACGCACCCTGACGCACCCTAACAACGCACCCTAACGACAGGACGCACCCTGACGCACCCTAACGACGCACCCTGACGAACCCTAACGACGCACCCTAACGACAGGACGCACCCTGACGCACTCTAACGACGCACCCTGCACCCTAACAACGCACCCTAACGACACAACGCACCCTGACGCACCCTAACGACGCACCCTGACGCACCCTAACGACGCACCCTGACGCACCCTAACAACGCACCCTAACGACACAACGCACCCTGACGCACCCTAACGACGCAGCCTGACGCACCCTAACGACGCACCCTGACGCACCCTAACGACGCACCCTGACGAACCCTAACGACGCACCCTGACGAACCCTAACGACGCACCCTGACGAACCCTAACGACGCACCCTGACGCACCCTAACGACGCATCCTGACGCACCCTAACGACGCACCCTTGACGAACCCTAACGACGCACCCTGACGAACCTTAACGACGCACCCTGACGCACCCTAACGACGCAACCTGACTCACCCTAACAACGCACCCTGACGACACAACGCACCCTGACGAACCCTAACGACGCACCCTATCGCACCCTAACGACGCACCCTGACACACCTTAACAACGCACCCTGACGACACAACGCACCCTGACGAACCCTAACGACGCACCCTGACGCACCCTAACGACGCAACCTATCGCACCCTAACGACGCACCCTGACGAAACCTAACGACGCACCCTGACGAACCCTAACGACGCACCCTGACGCACCCTAACGACGCACCCTGACGCACCCTAACAACGCACCCTGACGACACAACGCACCCTGCCGCACCCTAACGACGCACCCTGACGCACCATAACGACGCACCCTGACACACCCTAACGACGCACCCTGACGAACCCTAACAACGCACCCTGACGACACAACGCACCCTAACGGCGCACCCTAATGACGCACCCTAACAACGCACCCTGACGACACAACGCACCCTGACGAACCCTAACGACGCACCCTAACGACGCAACCTATCGCACCCTAACGACGCACCCTAACGACGCACCCTATCGCACCCTAACGCACCCTAACGACGCACCCTGACACACCCTAACGACGCACCCTGACGCACCCTAACAACGCACCCTGACGACACAACGCACCCTGACGAACCCTAACGACGCACCCTGACGCACCCTAACGACGCACCCTGACGCACCCTAACGACCCACCCTGACACACCGTAACAACGCACCCTGACGACACAACGCACCCTGACGAACCCTAACGACGCACCCTGACGCACCCTAACGACGCACCCTGACGCACCCTAACGACGCACCCTGACGAACCCTAACGACACACCCTAACGACAGGACGCACCCTGACGCACCCTAACGACGCACCCTGACGCACCCTAACAACTTACCCTAACGACAGGACGCACCCTGACGCACCCTAACGACGCACCCTGACACACCCTAACAACGCACCCTGACGACACAACGCACCCTGACGAAACCTAACGACGCACCCTGACGCACCCTAACGACGCACCCTGACGCACCCTAACGACGCACTCGGACGAACCCTAACGACGCACCCTAACGACAGGACGCACCCTGACGCACTCTAACGACGCACCCTGACGCACCCTAACAACGCACCCTAACGACACAACGCACCCTGACGCACCCTAACGACGCACCCTGACGCACCCTAACGACGCACCCTGACGAACCCTAACGACGCACCCTGACGAACCCTAACGACGCACCCTGACGCACCCTAACGACGCACCCTGACGCACCCTAACAGACGCACCCTGACGCAACCTAACGACGCACCCTGACGAACCCTAACGACGCACCCTGACGCACCCTAACGACGCTCCCTGACGAACCCTAACGACGCACCCTGACGCACCCCAACGACGCACCCTGACGCACCCTAACGACGCACCCTGACGCACCCTAACGACGCACCCTGACGCACCCTAACGACGCACCCTGACGCACCCTAACGACGCACCCTGACGAACCCTAACGACGCACCCTGACGCACCCTAACGACGCATCCTGACGCACCCTAACGACGCACCCTGACGACGCACCCTGACGACGCACCCTGACGCACCCTAACGACGCACCCTGACGCACCCTAACGACGCACCCTGACGCACCCTAACGACGCACCCTGACGCACCCTAACGACGCACCCTGACGAACCCTGACGAACCCTAACGACGCACCCTGACGAACCCTAACGACGCACCCTGACGCACCGTAACGACGCACCCTAACGACAGGACGCACCCTGACGCACCCTGACGCACCCTGACGCACCCTAACAACGCACCCTAATGACACAACGCACCCTGACGCACCCTAACGACGCACCCTGACGCACCCTAACAACGCACCCTGACGCACCCTAACACGACGACAGGAAGCACCCTGACGCACCCTAACGACGCACCCTGACGCACCCTAACGACGCACCCTAACGACAGGACGCACCCTGACGCACTCTAACGACGCACCCTGACGCACCCTAACAACGCACCCTAACGACACAACGCACCCTGACGCACCCTAAACGACGCACCCTGACGCACCCTAACGACGCACCCTGACGCACCCTAACAACGCACCCTAACGACACAACGCACCCTGACGCACCCTAACGACGCACCCTGACGCACCCTAACGACGCACCCTGACGCACCCTAACGACGCACCCTGACGAACCCTAACGACGCACCCTGACGAACCCTAACGACGCACCCTGACGCACCCTAACGACGCACCCTGACGAACCCTAACGCACCCTAACGACGCACCCTGACACACACTAACAACGCACCCTGACGACACAACGCACCCTAACGCACCCTAACGACGCACCCTGACACACACTACCAACGCACCCTGACGACACAACGCACCCTGACGAACCCTAACGACGCACCCTGACGCACCCTAACGACGCACCCTGACACACCCTAACAACGCACCCTGACGACACAACGCACCCTGACGAACCCTAACGACGCACCCTGACGCACCCTAACGACGCACCCTGACGCACCCTAACAACGCACCCTAACGACAGGACGCACCCTGACGCACCCTAACGACGCACCCTGACGCACCCTAACAACGCACCCTAACGACACAACGCACCCTGACGCACCCTAACGACGCACCCTGACGCACCCTAACGACGCACCCTGACGCACCCTAACGACGCACCCTGACGAACCCTAACGACGCACCCTGACGAACCCTAACGACGCACCCTGACGCACCCTAACGACGCACCCTGACGCACCCTAACGACGCACCCTGACGCACCCTAACAACGCACCCTAACGACAGGAAGCACCCTGACGCACCCTAACGACGCACCCTGACGCACCCTAACAACGCCCCTAACGACACAACGCACCCCGACGAACCCTAACGACGCACCCTGACGCACCCTAACGACGCACCCTGACGCACCCTAACGACGCACCCTGACGAACCCTGACGAACCCTAACGACGCACCCTGACGAACCCTAACGACGCACCCTGACGCACCGTAACGACGCACCCTAACGACAGGACGCACCCTGATGCACCCTGACGCACCCTGACGCACACCTAACAACGCACCCTAACGACGCACCCTGACGCACCCTAACGACGCACCCTGACGCACCCTAACGACGCACCCTGACGCACCCTAACGACGCAACCTGACGCACCCTAACAACGCACCCTAACGACAGGAAGCACCCTGACGCACCCTAACGACGCACCCTGACGCACCCTAACAACGCACCCTAACGACACAACGCACCCCGACGAACCCTAACGACGCACCCTGACGCACCCTAACGACGCACCCTGACGCACCCTAAAGACGCACCCTGACGCACCCTAACGACGCACCCTGACGCACCCTAAAAACGCACCCTAACGACAGGACCTACCCTGACGCACCCTAACGATGCACCCTGACGCACCCTAACGACGCACCCTGACGCACCCTAACGACGCACCCTGACGAACCCTAACGACGCACCCTGACGCACCCTAACGACGCACCCTGACGAACCCTAACGCACCCTAACGACGCACCCTGACACACACTAACAACGCACCCTGACGACACAACGCACCCTAACGCACCCTAACGACGCACCCTGACACACACTACCAACGCACCCTGACGACACAACGCACCCTGACGAACCCTAACGACGCACCCTGACGCACCCTAACGACGCACCCTGACGCACCCTAACAACGCACCCTAACGACAGGACGCACCCTGACGCACCCTAACGACGCACCCTGACGCACCCTAACAACGCACCCTAACGACACAACGCACCCTGACGCACCCTAACGACGCACCCTGACGCACCCTAACGACGCACCCTGACGCACCCTAACGACGCACCCTGACGAACCCTAACGACGCACCCTGACGAACCCTAACGACGCACCCTGACGCACCCTAACGACGCACCCTGACGCACCCTAACGACGCACCCTAACAACGCACCCTAACGACAGGAAGCACCCTGACGCACCCTAACGACGCACCCTGACGCACCCTAACAACGCCCCTAACGACACAACGCACCCCGACGAACCCTAACGACGCACCCTGACGCACCCTAACGACGCACCCTGACGCACCCTAACGACGCACCCTGACGAACCCTGACGAACCCTAACGACGCACCCTGACGAACCCTAACGACGCACCCTGACGCACCGTAACGACGCACCCTAACGACAGGACGCACCCTGATGCACCCTGACGCACCCTGACACACACTACCAACGCACCCTGACGACACAACGCACCCTGACGAACCCTAACGACGCACCCTGACGCACCCTAACGACGCACCCTGACGCACCCTAACAACGCACCCTAACGACAGGACGCACCCTGACGCACCCTAACGACGCACCCTGACGCACCCTAACAACGCACCCTAACGACACAACGCACCCTGACGCACCCTAACGACGCACCCTGACGCACCCTAACGACGCACCCTGACGCACCCTAACGACGCACCCTGACGAACCCTAACGACGCACCCTGACGAACCCTAACGACGCACCCTGACGAACCCTAACGACGCACCCTGACGCACCCTAACGACGCACCCTGACGCACCCTAACGACGCACCCTAACAACGCACCCTAACGACAGGAAGCACCCTGACGCACCCTAACGACGCACCCTGACGCACCCTAACAACGCACCCTAACGACACAACGCACCCCGACGAACCCTAACGACGCACCCTGACGCACCCTAACGACGCACCCTGACGCACCCTAACGACGCACCCTGACGAACCCTGACGAACCCTAACGACGCACCCTGACGAACCCTAACGACGCACCCTGACGCACCGTAACGACGCACCCTAACGACAGGACGCACCCTGACGCACCCTGACGCACCCTGACACACCCTAACAACGCACCCTGACGACACAACGCACCCTGACGAACCCTAACGACGCACCCTGACGCACCCTAACGACGCACCCTGACGCACCCTAACAACGCACCCTAACGACAGGACGCACCCTGACGCACCCTAACGACGCACCCTGACGCACCCTAACAACGCACCCTAACGACACAACGCACCCTGACGCACCCTAACGACGCACCCTGACGCACCCTAACGACGCACCCTGACGCACCCTAACGACGCACCCTGACGAACCCTAACGACGCACCCTGACGAACCCTAACGACGCACCCTGACGCACCCTAACGACGCACCCTGACGCACCCTAACGACGCACCCTAACAACGCACCCTAACGACAGGAAGCACCCTGACGCACCCTAACGACGCACCCTGACGCACCCTAACAACGCCCCTAACGACACAACGCACCCCGACGAACCCTAACGACGCACCCTGACGCACCCTAACGACGCACCCTGACGCACCCTAACGACGCACCCTGACGAACCCTGACGAACCCTAACGACGCACCCTGACGAACCCTAACGACGCACCCTGACGCACCGTAACGACGCACCCTAACGACAGGACGCACCCTGATGCACCCTGACGCACCCTGACGCACCCTAACAACGCACCCTAATGACACAACGCACCCTGACGCACCCTAACGACGCACCCTGACGCACCCTAACGACGCACCCTGACGCACCCTAACGACGCAACCTGACGCACCCTAACAACGCACCCTAACGACAGGAAGCACCCTGACGCACCCTAACGACGCACCCTGACGCACCCTAACAACGCACCCTAACGACACAACGCACCCCGACGAACCCTAACGACGCACCCTGACTCACCCTAACGACGCACCCTGACGCACCCTAAAAACGCACCCTAACGACAGGACCTACCCTGACGCACCCTAACGATGCACCCTGACGCACCTTAACGACGCACCCTGACGCACCCTAACGACGCACCCTGACGCACCCTAACGACGCACCCTGATACACCCTAACAACGCACCCTGACGACACAACGCACCCTGACGAACCCTAACGACGCACCCTGACGCACCGTAACGACGCACCCTAACGACAGGACGCACCCTGACGCACCCTAACGACGCACCCTGACGCACCCTAACGACGCACCCTGACGAACCCTAACGACGCACCCTGACGCACCCTAACGACGCACCCTGACGAACCCTAACGACGCACCCTAACAACAGGACGCACCCTGACGCACCCTAACGACGCACCCTGACGCACCCTAACAACGCACCCTAACGACACAACGCACCCTGACGCACCCTAACGACGCACCCTGGCGCACCCTAACGACGCACCCTGACGCACCCTAACGACGCACCCTGACGATCCCTAACGACGCACCCTGACGAACCCTAACGACGCACCCTGACGCACCCTAACGACGCACCCTGACGCACCCTAACGACGCACCCTGACGCACCCTAACAACGCACCCTAACGACACAACGCACCCCGACGAACCCTAACGACGCACCCTGACGCACCCTAACGATGCACCCTGACGCACCCTAACGACGCACCCTGACGAACCCTAACGACGCACCCTGACACACCCTAACAACGCACCCTGACGACACAACGCACCCTGACGAACCCTAACGACGCACCCTGACGCACCCTAACGACGCACCCTGACGCACCCTAACAACGCACCCTAACGACACAACGCACCCTGACGCACCCTAACGACGCACCCTGACGCACCCTAACGACGCACCCTGACGCACCCTAACGACGCACCCTGACGAACCCTAACGACGCACCCTGATGAACCCTAACGACGCACCCTGACGCACCCTAACGACGCACCCTGACGCACCCTAACGACGCACCCTGACGCACCCTAACAACGCACCCTAACGACAGGACGCACCCTGACGCACCCTAACAACGCACCCTAACGACACAACGCACCCTGACGCACCCTAACGACGCACCCTGACGCACCCTAACGACGCACCCTGACGCACCCTAACGACGCACCCTGACGAACCCTAACGACGCACCCTGACGAACCCTAACGACGCACCCTGACGCACCCTAACGACGCACCCTGACGAACCCTAACGCACCCTAACGACGCACCCTGACACACACTAACAACGCACCCTGACGACACAACGCACCCTAACGCACCCTAACGACGCACCCTGACACACACTAACAACGCACCCTGACGACACAACGCACCCTGACGAACCCTAACGACGCACCCTGACGCACCCTAACGACGCACCCTGACACACCCTAACAACGCACCCTGACGACACAACGCACCCTGACGAACCCTAACGACGCACCCTGACGCACCCTAACGACGCACCCTGACGCACCCTAACAACGCACCCTAACGACAGGACGCACCCTGACGCACCCTAACGACGCACCTTGACGCACCCTAACAACGCACCCTAACGACACAACGCACCCTGACGCACCCTAACGACGCACCCTGACGCACCCTAACGACGCACCCTGACGCACCCTAACGACGCACCCTGACGAACCCTAACGACGCACCCTGACGAACCCTAACGACGCACCCTGACGCACCCTAACGACGCACCCTGACGCACCCTAACGACGCACCCTGACGCACCCTAACAACGCACCCTAACGACAGGAAGCACCCTGACGCACCCTAACGACGCACCCTGACGCACCCTAACAACGCCCCTAACGACACAACGCACCCCGACGAACCCTAACGACGCACCCTGACGCACCCTAACGACGCACCCTGACGCACCCTAACGACGCACCCTGACGAACCCTGACGAACCCTAACGACGCACCCTGACGAACCCTAACGACGCACCCTGACGCACCGTAACGACGCACCCTAACAACAGGACGCACCCTACGCACCCTGACGCACCCTGACGCACCCTAACAACGCACCCTAATGACACAACGCACCCTGACGCACCCTAACGACGCACCCTGACGCACCCTAACGACGCACCCTGACGAACCCTAACGACGCACCCTGACGAACCCTAACGACGCACCCTGACGCACCCTAACGACGCACCCTGACGCACCCTAACGAAGCACCCTGACGCACCCTAACGATGCACCCTAACGACGCACCCTGACGCACCCTAACGACGCACCCTGACGAACCCTAAAGACGCACCCCACCCTGACGAACCCTAACGATGCACCCTGACGCACCCTAACGACGCACCCTGACGCACCCTAAAGACGCACCCTGACGCACCCTAACGACGCACCCTGACGCACCCTAAAGACGCACCCTGACGCACCCTAACGACGCACCCTGACGCACCCTAAAAACGCACCCTAACGACAGGACCTACCCTGACGCACCCTAACGACGCACCCTGACGCACCTTAACGACGCACCCTGACGCACCCTAACGACGCACCCTGACGCACCCTAACGACGCACCCTGATACACCCTAACAACGCACCCTGACGACACAACGCACCCTGACGAACCCTAACGACGCACCCTGACGCACCGTAACGACGCACCCTAACGACAGGACGCACCCTGACGCACCCTAACGACGCACCCTGACGCACCCTAACGACGCACCCTGACGAACCCTAACGACGCACCCTGACGCACCCTAACGACGCACCCTGACGAACCCTAACGACGCACCCTAACAACAGGACGCACCCTGACGCACCCTAACGACGCACCCTGACGCACCCTAACAACGCACCCTAACGACACAACGCACCCTGACGCACCCTAACGACGCACCCTGGCGCACCCTAACGACGCACCCTGACGCACCCTAACGACGCACCCTGACGATCCCTAACGACGGACCCTGACGAACCCTAACGACGCACCCTGACGCACCCTAACGACGCACCCTGACGCACCCTAACGACGCACCCTGACGCACCCTAACAACGCACCCTAACGACAGGAAGCACCCTGACGCACCCTAACGACGCACCCTGACGCACCCTAACAACGCACCCTAACGACACAACGCACCCCGACGAACCCTAACGACGCACCCTGACGCACCCTAACGACGCACCCTGACGCACCCTAACGACGCACCCTGACGCACCCTAACGACGCACCCTGACACACCCTAACAACGCACCCTGACGACACAACGCACCCTGACGAACCCTAACGACGCACCCTGACGCACCCTAACGACGCACCCTGACGCACCCTAACAACGCACCCTAACGACACAACGCACCCTGACGCACCCTAACGACGCACCCTGACGCACCCTAACGACGCACCCTGACGCACCCTAACGACGCACCCTGACCCTAACGACGCACCCTGATGAACCCTAACGACGCACCCTGACGCACCCTAAAGACGCACCCTGACTCACCCTAACGACGCACCCTGACGCACCCTAAAAACGCACCCTAACGACAGGACCTACCCTGACGCACCCTAACGACGCACCCTGACGCACCTTAACGACGCACCCTGACGCACCCTAACGACGCACCCTGACGCACCCTAACGACGCACCCTGATACACCCTAACAACGCACCCTGACGACACAACGCACCCTGACGAACCCTAACGACGCACCCTGACGCACCGTAACGACGCACCCTAACGACAGGACGCACCCTGACGCACCCTAACGACGCACCCTGACGCACCCTAACGACGCACCCTGACGAACCCTAACGACGCACCCTGACGCACCCTAACGACGCACCCTGACGAACCCTAACGACGCACCCTAACAACAGGACGCACCCTGACGCACCCTAACGACGCACCCTGACGCACCCTAACAACGCACCCTAACGACACAACGCACCCTGACGCACCCTAACGACGCACCCTGGCGCACCCTAACGACGCACCCTGACGCACCCTAACGACGCACCCTGACGATCCCTAACGACGGACCCTGACGAACCCTAACGACGCACCCTGACGCACCCTAACGACGCACCCTGACGCACCCTAACGACGCACCCTGACGCACCCTAACAACGCACCCTAACGACAGGAAGCACCCTGACGCACCCTAACGACGCACCCTGACGCACCCTAACAACGCACCCTAACGACACAACGCACCCCGACGAACCCTAACGACGCACCCTGACGCACCCTAACGATGCACCCTGACGCACCCTAACGACGCACCCTGACGAACCCTAACGACGCACCCTGACACACCCTAACAACGCACCCTGACGACACAACGCACCCTGACGAACCCTAACGACGCACCCTGACGCACCCTAACGACGCACCCTGACGCACCCTAACAACGCACCCTAACGACACAACGCACCCTGACGCACCCTAACGACGCACCCTGACGCACCCTAACGACGCACCCTGACGCACCCTAACGACGCACCCTGACGAACCCTAACGACGCACCCTGATGAACCCTAACGACGCACCCTGACGCACCCTAACGACGCACCCTAACGACGCACCCTGACGCACCCTAACGACGCACCCTGACGCACCCTAACAACGCACCCTAACGACAGGACGCACCCTGACGCACCCTAACAACGCACCCTAACGACACAACGCACCCTGACGCACCCTAACGACGCACCCTGACGCACCCTAACGACGCACCCTGACGCACCCTAACGACGCACCCTGACGAACCCTAACGACGCACCCTGACGAACCCTAACGACGCACCCTGACGCACCCTAACGACGCACCCTGACGAACCCTAACGCACCCTAACGACGCACCCTGACACACACTAACAACGCACCCTGACGACACAACGCACCCTAACGCACCCTAACGACGCACCCTGACACACACTAACAACGCACCCTGACGACACAACGCACCCTGACGAACCCTAACGACGCACCCTGACGCACCCTAACGACGCACCCTGACACACCCTAACAACGCACCCTGACGACACAACGCACCCTGACGAACCCTAACGACGCACCCTGACGCACCCTAACGACGCACCCTGACG
This sequence comes from Salvelinus alpinus, assembly GCF_045679555.1. NCBI lineage: Eukaryota > Metazoa > Chordata > Actinopteri > Salmoniformes > Salmonidae > Salvelinus > Salvelinus alpinus. The sequence goes on from NW_027256016.1 coordinate 44,091, forward strand.
CACCCTAACAACGCACCCTAACGACAGGACGCACCCTGACGCACCCTAACGACGCACCTTGACGCACCCTAACAACGCACCCTAACGACACAACGCACCCTGACGCACCCTAACGACGCACCCTGACGCACCCTAACGACGCACCCTGACGCACCCTAACGACGCACCCTGACGAACCCTAACGACGCACCCTGACGAACCCTAACGACGCACCCTGACGCACCCTAACGACGCACCCTGACGCACCCTAACGACGCACCCTGACGCACCCTAACAACGCACCCTAACGACAGGAAGCACCCTGACGCACCCTAACGACGCACCCTGACGCACCCTAACAACGCCCCTAACGACACAACGCACCCCGACGAACCCTAACGACGCACCCTGACGCACCCTAACGACGCACCCTGACGCACCCTAACGACGCACCCTGACGAACCCTGACGAACCCTAACGACGCACCCTGACGAACCCTAACGACGCACCCTGACGCACCGTAACGACGCACCCTAACGACAGGACGCACCCTGACGCACCCTGACGCACCCTAACAACGCACCCTAATGACACAACGCACCCTGACGCACCCTAACGACGCACCCTGACGCACCCTAACGACGCACCCTGACGAACCCTAACGACGCACCCTGACGAACCCTAACGACGCACCCTGACGCACCCTAACGACGCACCCTGCCGCACCCTAACGACGCACCCTGACGCACCCTAACGACGCACCCTGACGCACCCTAACGACGCACCCTGACGAACCCTAACGACGCACCCTAACGACGCACCCTGACGAACCCTAACGATGCACCCTGACGCACCCTAACGACGCACCCTGACGCACCCTAAAGACGCACCCTGACGCACCCTAACGACGCACCCTGACGCACCCTAACAACGCACCCTAACGACAGGACGCACCCTGACTCACCCTAACGACGCACCCTGACGCACCCTAAAAACGCACCCTAACGACAGGACCTACCCTGACGCACCCTAACGATGCACCCTGACGCACCCTAACGACGCACCCTGACGCACCCTAACGACGCACCCTGACGCACCCTAACGACGCACCCTGACGCACCCTAACAACGCACCCTGACGACACAACGCACCCTGACGAACCCTAACGACGCACCCTGACGCACCCTAACGACGCACCCTGACGCACCCTAACAACGCACCCTAACGACACAACGCACCCTGACGCACCCTAACGACGCACCCTGGCGCACCCTAACGACGCACCCTGACGCACCCTGACGACGCACCCTGACGCACCCTAACGACGGACCCTGACGAACCCTAACGACGCACCCTGACGCACCCTAACGACGCACCCTGACGCACCCTAACGACGCACCCTGACGCACCCTAACAACGCACCCTAACGACAGGAAGCACCCTGACGCACCCTAACGACGCACCCTGACGCACCCTAACGACGCACCCTAACGACGCACCCTGACGAACCCTAAAGACGCACCCTAACGACGCACCCTGACGAACCCTAACGATGCACCCTGACGCACCCTAACGACGCACCCTGACGCACCCTAAAGACGCACCCTGACGCACCCTAACGACGCACCCTGACGCACCCTAACAACGCACCCTAACGACAGGACGCACCCTGACTCACCCTAACGACGCACCCTGACGCACCCTAAAAACGCACCCTAACGACAGGACCTACCCTGACGCACCCTAACGACGCACCCTGACGCACCCTAACGACGCACCCTGACGCACCCTAACGACGCACCCTGACGCACCCTAACGACGCACCCTGACACACCCTAACAACGCACCCTGACGACACAACGCACCCTGACGAACCCTAACGACGCACCCTGACGCACCGTAACGACGCACCCTAACGACAGGACGCACCCTGACGCACCCTAACGACGCACCCTGACGCACCCTAACGACGCACCCTGACGCACCCTAACGACGCACCCTACCGCACCCTAACGACGCACCCTGACGCACCTGACGCACCCTAACTAACGACGCACCCTGACGCACCCTAACGACGCACCCTGGCGCACCCTAACGACGCACCCTGACGCACCCTAACGACGCACCCTGACGCACCCTAACGACGGACCCTGACGAACCCTAACGACGCACCCTGACGCACCCTAACGACGCACCCTGACGCACCCTAACAACGCACCCTAACGACAGGAAGCACCCTGACGCACCCTAACGACGCACCCTGACGCACCCTAACAACGCACCCCGACGAACCCTAACGCACGACGAACCCTAACGCACCCTAACGACGCACCCTGACGCACCCTAACGACACACTAACAACGCACCCTAACGACACAACGCACCCTGACGCACCCTAACGACGCACCCTGACGCACCCTAACGACGCACCCTGACGAACCCTAATGACGCACCCTGACGAACCCTAACGACGCACCCTGACGCACCCTAACGACGCACCCTGACGCACCCTAACGACGCACCCTGACGCACCCTAACAACGCACCCTAACGACACAACGCACCCTGACGCACCCTAACGACGCACCCTGACGCACCCTAACGACGCACCCTGACGCACCCTAACGACGCACCCTGACGAACCCTAACGACGCACCCTGACGAACCCTAACGACGCACCCTGACGCACCCTAACGACGCACCCTGACGCACCCTAACGACGCACCCTGACGCACCCTAACAACGCACCCTAACGACAGGAAGCACCCTGACGCACCCTAACGACGCACCCTGACGCACCCTAACAACGCACCCTAACGACACAACGCACCCCGACGAACCCTAACGACGCACCCTGACGAACCCTAACGACGCACCCTGACGCACCCTAACGACGCACCCTGACGCACCCTAACGACGCACCCTGACGCACCCTAACAACGCACCCTAACGACAGGAAGCACCCTGACGCACCCTAACGACGCACCCTGACGCACCCTAACAACGCACCCTAACGACACAACGCACCCCGACGAACCCTAACAACGCACCCTAACGACAGGAAGCACCCTGACGCACCCTAACGACGCACCCTGACGCACCCTAACAACGCACCCTAACGACACAACGCACCCCGACGAACCCTAACGACGCACCCTGACGCACCCTAACGACGCACCCTGACGCACCCTAACGACGCACCCTGACGAACCCTGACGAACCCTAACGACGCACCCTGACGCACCGTAACGACGCACCCTAACGACAGGACGCACCCTGACGCACCCTGACGCACCCTGACGCACCCTAACAACGCACCCTAATGACACAACGCACCCTGACGCACCCTAACGACGCACCCTGACGCACCCTAACGACGCACCCTGACGAACCCTAACGACGCACCCTGACGCACCCTAACGACGCACCCTGACGCACCCTAACGACGCACCCTGACGCACCCTAACAACGCACCCTAACGACAGGAAGCACCCTGACGCACCCTAACGACGCACCCTGACGCACCCTAACAACGCACCCTAACGACACAACGCACCCCGACGAACCCTAACGACGCACCCTGACGCACCCTAACGACGCACCCTGACGCACCCTAACGACGCACCCTGACGCACCCTAACAACGCACCCTAACGACACAACGCACCCTGACGCACCCTAACGACGCACCCTGACGCACCCTAACGACGCACCCTGACGCACCCTAACGACGCACCCTGACGAACCCTAATGACGCACCCTGACGAACCCTAACGACGCACCCTGACGCACCCTAACGACGCACCCTGACGCACCCTAACGACGCACCCTGACGCACCCTAACAACGCACCCTAATGACACAACGCACCCTGACGCACCCTAACAACGCACCCTAACGACACAACGCACCCTGACGCACCCTAACGACGCACCCTGACGCACCCTAACGACGCACCCTGACGCACCCTAACGACGCACCCTGACGAACCCTAACGACGCACCCTGACGAACCCTAACGACGCACCCTGACGCACCCTAACGACGCACCCTGACGAACCCTAACGACGCACCCTGACGCACCCTAACAACGCACCCTAACGACAGGAAGCACCCTGACGCACCCTAACGACGCACCCTGACGCACCCTAACAACGCACCCTAACGACACAACGCACCCCGACGAACCCTAACGACGCACCCTGACGAACCCTAACGACGCACCCTGACGCACCCTAACGACGCACCCTGACGCACCCTAACGACGCACCCTGACGCACCCTAACAACGCACCCTAACGACAGGAAGCACCCTGACGCACCCTAACGACGCACCCTGACGCACCCTAACAACGCACCCTAACGACACAACGCACCCCGACGAACCCTAACAACGCACCCTAACGACAGGACGCACCCTGACGCACCCTAACGACGCACCCTGACGCACCCTAACAACGCACCCTAACGACACAACGCACCCTGACGCACCCTAACGACGCACCCTGACGCACCCTAACAACGCACCCTAACGACACAACGCACCCCGACGCACCCTAACAACGCACCCTAACGACAGGAAGCACCCTGACGCACCCTAACGACGCACCCTGACGCACCCTAACAACGCACCCTAACGACACAACGCACCCTGACGCACCCTAACGACGCACCCTGACGCACCCTAACGACGCACCCTGACGAACCCTGACGAACCCTAACGACGCACCCTGACGAACCCTAACGACGCACCCTGACGCACCGTAACGACGCACCCTAACGACAGGACGCACCCTGACGCACCCTGACGCACCCTGACGCACCCTGACGCACCCTAACAACGCACCCTAATGACACAACGCACCCTGACGCACCCTAACGACGCACCCTGACGCACCCTAACGACGCACCCTGACGAACCCTAACGACGCACCCTGACGCACCCTAACGACGCACCCTGACGCACCCTAACGACGCACCCTGACGCACCCTAACAACGCACCCTAACGACAGGAAGCACCCTGACGCACCCTAACGACGCACCCTGACGCACCCTAACAACGCACCCTAACGACACAACGCACCCCGACGAACCCTAACGACGCACCCTGACGCACCCTAACGACGCACCCTGACGCACCCTAACGACGCACCCTGACGCACCCTAACAACGCACCCTAACGACACAACGCACCCTGACGCACCCTAACGACGCACCCTGACGCACCCTAACGACGCACCCTGACGCACCCTAACGACGCACCCTGACGAACCCTAATGACGCACCCTGACGAACCCTAACGACGCACCCTGACGCACCCTAACGACGCACCCTGACGCACCCTAACGACGCACCCTGACGCACCCTAACAACGCACCCTAACGACACAACGCACCCTGACGCACCCTGACGCACCCTAACGACGCACCCTGACGCACCCTAACGACGCACCCTAACGACGCACCCTGACACACACTAACAACGCACCCTGACGACACAACGCACCCTGACGAACCCTAACGACGCACCCTGACGCACCCTAACGACGCACCCTGACGCACCCTGACGACACAACGCACCCTGACGAACCCTAACGACGCACCCTGACGCACCCTAACGACACAACGCACCCTGACGCACCCTAACGATGCACCCTGACGCACCCTAACAACGCACCCTAACGACACAACGCACCCCGACGCACCCTAACAACGCACCCTAACGACAGGAAGCACCCTGACGCACCCTAACGACGCACCCTGACGCACCCTAACAACGCACCCTAACGACACAACGCACCCTGACGCACCCTAACGACGCACCCTGACGCACCCTAACGACGCACCCTGACGAACCCTGACGAACCCTAACGACGCACCCTGACGAACCCTAACGACGCACCCTGACGCACCGTAACGACGCACCCTAACGACAGGACGCACCCTGACGCACCCTGACGCACCCTGACGCACCCTAACAACGCACCCTAATGACACAACGCACCCTGACGCACCCTAACGACGCACCCTGACGCACCCTAACGACGCACCCTGACGAACCCTAACGACGCACCCTGACGCACCCTAACGACGCACCCTGACGCACCCTAACGACGCACCCTGACGCACCCTAACAACGCACCCTAACGACAGGAAGCACCCTGACGCACCCTAACGACGCACCCTGACGCACCCTAACAACGCACCCTAACGACACAACGCACCCCGACGCACCCTAACGACGCACCCTGACGCACCCTAACGACGCACCCTAACGACGCACCCTGACGCACCCTAACAACGCACCCTAACGACACAACGCACCCTGTCGCACCCTAACGACGCACCCTGACGCACCCTAACGACGCACCCTGACGCACCCTAACGACGCACCCTGACGAACCCTAATGACGCACCCTGACGAACCCTAACGACGCACCCTGACGCACCCTAACGACGCACCCTGACGCACCCTAACGACGCACCCTGACGCACCCTAACAACGCACCCTAACGACACAACGCACCCTGACGCACCCTAACGACGCACCCTGACGCACCCTAACGACGCACCCTGACGCACCCTAACGCACCCTGACGCACCCTAACGACGCACCCTGACACACCCTAACAACGCACCCTGACGAAACTAACAACGCACCCTGACGAACCCTAACGACGCACCCTGACGCACCCTAACGACGCACCCTGACACACCCTAACAACGCACCCTGACGACACAACGCACCCTGACGAACCCTAACGACGCACCCTGACGCACCCTAACGACACAACGCACCCTGACGCACCCTAACGACGCACCCTGACGCACCCTAACGACGCACCCTGATGCACCCTAACGACGCACCCTGACGAACCCTAACGACGCACCCTGGCGCACCCTAACGACGCACCCTGACGATCCCTAACGACGGACCCTGACGAACCCTAACGACGCACCCTGACGCACCCTAACGACGCACCCTGACGCACCCTAACGACGCACCCTGACGCACCCTAACAACGCACCCTAACGACAGGAAGCACCCTGACGCACCCTAACGACGCACCCTGACGCACCCTAACAACGCACCCTAACGACACAACGCACCCCGACGAACCCTAACGACGCACCCTGACGCACCCTAACGACGCACCCTGACGCACCCTAACGACGCACCCTGACGAACCCTAACGACGCACCCTGACACACACTAACAACGCACCCTGACGACACAACGCACCCTGACGAACCCTAACGACCCACCCTGACGTACCCTAACGACGCACCCTGACACACCCTAACAACGCACCCGGACGACACAACGCACCCTGACGAACCCTAACGACGCACCCTGACGCACCCTAACGACGCACCCTGACGCACCCTAACAACGCACCCTAACGACAGGACGCACCCTGACGCACCCTAACGACGCACCCTGACGCACCCTAACAACGCACCCTAACGACACAACGCACCCTCGACGCACCCTAACGACGCACCCTGACGCACCCTAACGACGCACCCTGACGCACCCTAACGACGCACCCTGACGAACCCTAACGACGCACCCTGACGAACCCTAACGACGCACCCTGACGCACCCTAACAACGCACCCTGACGCACCCTAACGACGCACCCTGACGCACCCTAACAACGCACCCTAACGACAGGAAGCACCCTGACGCACCCTAACGACGCACCCTGACGCACCCTAACAACGCCCCTAACGACACAACGCACCCCGACGAACCCTAACGACGCACCCTGACGCACCCTAACGACGCACCCTGACGCACCCTAACGACGCACCCTGACGAACCCTGACGAACCCTAACGACGCACCCTGACGAACCCTAACGACGCACCCTGACGCACCGTAACGACGCACCCTAACGACAGGACGCACCCTGACGCACCCTGACGCACCCTGACGCACCCTAACAACGCACCCTAATGACACAACGCACCCTGACGCACCCTAACGACGCACCCTGACGCACCCTAACGACGCACCCCGACGAACCCTAACGACGCACCCTGACGAACCCTAACGACGCACCCTGACGCACCCTAACGACGCACCCTGACGCACCCTAACGAAGCACCCTGACGCACCCTAACGATGCACCCTAACGACGCACCCTGACGCACCCTAACGACGCACCCTGACGAACCCTAAAGACGCACCCTAACGACGCACCCTGACGAACCCTAATGATGCACCCTGACGCACCCTAACGACGCACCCTGACGCACCCTAACGACACAACGCACCCTGACGCACCCTAACGACGCACCCTGACGCACCCTATCGACGCACCCTGACGCACCCTAACGACGCACCCTGACGAACCCTAACGACGCACCCTGACGAACCCTAACGACGCACCCTGACGCACCCTAACGACGCACCCTAACGCGCACTAACGACGCACCCTAACAACGCACCCTAACGACACAACGCACCCTGACGCACCCTAACGACGCACCCTGACGCACCCTAACGACGCACCCTGACGCACCCTAACGACGCACCCTGACACACCCTAACAACGCACCCTAACGACAGGAAGCACCCTGACGCACCCTAACGACGCACCCTGACGCACCCTAACAACGCACCCTAACGACACAACGCACCCCGACGAACCCTAACGACGCACCCCGACGAACCCTAACGACGCACCCTGACGCACCCTAACGACGCACCCTGACGCACCCTAACGACGCACCCTGACACACCCTAACAACGCACCCTAACGACAGGAAGCACCCTGACGCACCCTAACGACGCACCCTGACGAACCCTAACAACGCACCCTAACGACAGGAAGCACCCTGACGCACCCTAACGACGCACCCTGACGCACCCTAACAACGCACCCTAACGACACAACGCACCCCGACGCACCCTAACGACGACGCTAACGACACCCTGACGCACCCTAACGACGCACCCTGACGCACCCTAACAACGCACCCTAACGACACAACGCACCCCGACGAACCCTAACGACGCACCCTGACGAACCCTAACGACGCACCCTGACGCACCCTAACGACGCACCCTGACGAACCCTAACGACGCACCCTGACGCACCCTAACAACGCACCCTAACGACAGGACGCACCCTGACGCACCCTAACGACGCACCCTGACGCACCCTAACAACGCACCCTGACGACACAACGCACCCTAACAACGCACCCTAACGACAGGACGCACCCTGACGCACCCTAACGACGCACCCTGACGCACCCTAACAACGCACCCTAACGACACAACGCACCCTGACGCACCCTAACAACGCACCCTGACGCACCCTAACAACGCACCCTAACGACACAACGCACCCCGACGCACCCTAACAACGCACCCTAACGACAGGAAGCACCCTGATGCACCCTAACGACGCACCCTGACGCACCCTAACAACGCACCCTAACGACACAACGCACCCTGACGCACCCTAACGACGCACCCTGACGCACCCTAACGACGCACCCTGACGAACCCTGACAAACCCTAACGACGCACCCTGACGAACCCTAACGACGCACCCTGACGCACCGTAACGACGCACCCTAACGACAGGACGCACCCTGACGCACCCTGACGCACCCTGACGCACCCTAACAACGCACCCTAATGACACAACGCACCCTGACGCACCCTAACGACGCACCCTGACGCACCCTAACGACGCACCCTGACGAACCCTAACGACGCACCCTGACGCACCCTAACGACGCACCCTGACGCACCCTAACAACGCACCCTAACGACAGGAAGCACCCTGACGCACCCTAACAACGCACCCTAACGAACCCTAACAACGCACCCTAACGACAGGAAGCACCCTGACGCACCCTAACGACGCACCCTGACGCACCCTAACAACGCACCCTAACGACACAACGCACCCTGACGCACCCTAACAACGCACCCTGACGCACCCTAACAACGCACCCTAACGCACAGGACGCACCCTGACGCACCCTAACGACGCACCCTGACGCACCCTAACAACGCACCCTAACGACACAACGCACCCTGACGCACCTGAACGACGCACCCTGACGCACCCTAACGACGCACCCTGACGAACCCTGACGAACCCTAACGACGCACCCTGACGAACCCTAACGACGCACCCTGACGCACCGTAACGACGCACCCTAACGACAGGACGCACCCTGACGCACCCTGACGCACCCTGACGCACCCTAACAACGCACCCTAATGACACAACGCACCCTGACGCACCCTAACGACGCACCCTGACGCACCCTAACGACGCACCCTGACGAACCCTAACGACGCACCCTGACGCACCCTAACGACGCACCCTGACGCACCCTAACGACGCACCCTGACGCACCCTAACAACGCACCCTAACGACAGGAAGCACCCTGACGCACCCTAACGACGCACCCTGACGCACCCTAACAACGCACCCTAACGACGCACCCTGACGCACCCTAACGACGCACCCTGACGCACCCTAACAACGCACCCTAACGACACAACGCACCCTGACGCACCCTAACGACGCACCCTGACGCACCCTAACGACGCACCCTGACGCACCCTAACGACGCACCCTGACGAACCCTAATGACGCACCCTGACGAACCCTAACGACGCACCCTGACGCACCCTAACGACGCACCCTGACGCACCCTAACGACGCACCCTGACGCACCCTAACAACGCACCCTAACGACACAACGCACCCTGACGCACCCTAACGACGCACCCTGACGCACCCTAACGACGCACCCTGACGAACCCTAACGCACCCTAACGCACCCTAACGACGCACCCTGACACACCCTAACAACGCACCCTGACGACACAACGCACCCTGACGAACCCTAACAACGCACCCTGACGCACCCTAACGACGCACCCTGACACACCCTAACAACGCACCCTGACGACACAACGCACCCTGACGAACCCTAACGACGCACCCTGACGCACCCTAACGACACAACGCACCCTGACGCACCCTAACGACGCACCCTGACGCACCCTAACGACGCACCCTGACGCACCCTAACGACGCACCCTGACGAACCCTAACGACGCACCCTGGCGCACCCTAACGACGCACCCTGACGATCCCTAACGACGGACCCTGACGAACCCTAACGACGCACCCTGACGCACCCTAACGACGCACCCTGACGCACCCTAACGACGCACCCTGACGCACCCTAACAACGCACCCTAACGACAGGAAGCACCCTGACGCACCCTAACGACGCACCCTGACGCACCCTAACAACGCACCCTAACGACACAACGCACCCCGACGAACCCTAACGACGCACCCTGACGCACCCTAACGACGCACCCTGACGCACCCTAACGACGCACCCTGACGAACCCTAACGACGCACCCTGACACACCCTAACAACGCACCCTGACGACACAACGCACCCTGACGAACCCTAACGACGCACCCTGACGTACCCTAACGACGCACCCTGACACACCCTAACAACGCACCCGGACGACACAACGCACCCTGACGAACCCTAACGACGCACCCTGACGCACCCTAACGACGCACCCTGACGCACCCTAACAACGCACCCTAACGACAGGACGCACCCTGACGCACCCTAACGACGCACCCTGACGCACCCTAACAACGCACCCTGACGACACAACGCACCCTGACGCACCCTAACGACGCACCCTGACGCACCCTAACGACGCACCCTGACGCACCCTAACGACGCACCCTGACGAACCCTAACGACGCACCCTGACGCACCCTAACGACGCACCCTGACGCACCCCAACAACGCACCCTGACGCACCCTAACGACGCACCCTGACGCACCCTAACGACGCACCCCGACGAACCCTAACGACGCACCCTGACGAACCCTAACGACGCTAACGACGCACCCTGACGCACCCTAACGACGCACCCTGACGCACCCTAACGAAGCACCCTGACGCACCCTAACGACGCACCCTAACGACGCACCCTGACGCACCCTAACGACGCACCCTGACGAACCCTAAAGACGCACCCTAACGACGCACCCTGACGAACCCTAATGATGCACCCTGACGCACCCTAACGACGCACCCTGACGCACCCTAACGACACAACGCACCCTGACGCACCCTAACGACGCACCCTGACGCACCCTATCGACGCACCCTGACGCACCCTAACGACGCACCCTGACGAACCCTAACGACGCACCCTGACGAACCCTAACGACGCACCCTGACGCACCCTAACGACGCACCCTGACGCACCCTAACGACGCACCCTAACAACGCACCCTAACGACACAACGCACCCTGAAGCACCCTAACGACGCACCCTGACGAACCCTAAACGCACCCTAACGCACCCTAACGACGCACCCTGACACACCCTAACAACGCACCCGGACGACACAACGCACCCTGACGAACCCTAACGACGCACCCTGACGCACCCTAACGACGCACCCTAACGACGCACCCTGACGCACCCTAACGACGCACCCTGACGCACCCTAACAACGCACCCTAACGACACAACGCACCCTGACGCACCCTAACGACGCACCCTGACGCACCCTAACGACGCACCCTGACGCACCCTAACGACGCACCCTGACGAACCCTAACGACGCACCCTGACGAACCCTAACGACGCACCCTGACGCACCCTAACAACGCACCCTGACGCACCCTAACGACGCACCCTGACGCACCCTAACAACGCACCCTAACGACAGGAAGCACCCTGACGCACCCTAACGACGCACCCTGACGCACCCTAACAACGCCCCTAACGACACAACGCACCCCGACGAACCCTAACGACGCACCCTGACGCACCCTAACGACGCACCCTGACGCACCCTAACGACGCAACCTGACGAACCCTGACGAACCCTAACGACGCACCCTGACGAACCCTAACGACGCACCCTGACGCACCGTAACGACGCACCCTAACGACAGGACGCACCCTGACGCACCCTGACGCACCCTGACGCACCCTAACAACGCACCCTAATGACACAACGCACCCTGACGCACCCTAACGACGCACCCTGACGCACCCTAACGACGCACCCTGACGCACCCTAACGACGCACCCTGACGAACCCTAACGACGCACCCTGACGAACCCTAACGACGCACCCTGACGCACCCTAACAACGCACCCTGACGCACCCTAACGACGCACCCTGACGCACCCTAACAACGCACCCTAATGACAGGAAGCACCCTGACGCACCCTAACGACGCACCCTGACGCACCCTAACAACGCCCCTAACGACACAACGCACCCCGACGAACCCTAACGACGCACCCTGACGCACCCTAACGACGCACCCTGACGCACCCTAACGACGCACCCTGACGAACCCTGACGAACCCTAACGACGCACCCTGACGCACCGTAACGACGCACCCTAACGACAGGACGCACCCTGACGCACCCTGACGCACCCTGACGCACCCTAACAACGCACCCTAATGACACAATGCACCCTGACGCACCCTAACGACGCACCCTGACGCACCCTAACGACGCACCCTGACGAACCCTAACGACGCACCCTGACGAACCCTAACGACGCACCCTGACGCACCCTAACGACGCACCCTGACGCACCCTAACGAAGCACCCTGACGCACCCTAACGATGCACCCTAACGACGCACCCTGACGCACCCTAACGACGCACCCTGACGAACCCTAAAGACGCACCCTAACGACGCACCCTGACGAACCCTAATGATGCACCCTGACGCACCCTAACGACGCACCCTGACGCACCCTAACGACACAACGCACCCTGACGCACCCTAAAGACGCACCCTGACGCACCCTAACGACGCACCCTGACGCACCCTAACGACGCACCCTGACGAACCCTAACGACGCACCCTGACGAACCCTAACGACGCACCCTGACGCACCCTAACAACGCACCCTGACGCACCCTAACGACGCACCCTGACGCACCCTAACAACGCACCCTAACGACAGGAAGCACCCTGACGCACCCTAACGACGCACCCTGACGCACCCTAACAACGCCCCTAACGACACAACGCACCCCGACGAACCCTAACGACGCACCCTGACGCACCCTAACGACGCACCCTGACGCACCCTAACGACGCACCCTGACGAACCCTGACGAACCCTAACGACGCACCCTGACGCACCGTAACGACGCACCCTAACGACAGGACGCACCCTGACGCACCCTAACGACGCACCCTGACGCAACCTAACAACGCACCCTAATGACACAATGCACCCTGACGCACCCTAACGACGCACCCTGACGCACCCTAACAACGCACCCTGACGAACCCTAACGACGCACCCTGACGAACCCTAACGACGCACCCTGACGCACCCTAACGACGCACCCTGACGCACCCTAACGACGCACCCTGACGAACCCTAAAGACGCACCCTAACGACGCACCCTGACGAACCCTAATGATGCACCCTGACGCACCCTAACGACGCACCCTGACGCACCCTAACAACGCACCCTGACGCACCCTAACGACGCACCCTGACGCACCCTAACAACGCACCCTAACGACAGGAAGCACCCTGACGCACCCTAACGACGCACCCTGACGCACCCTAACAACGCCCCTAACGACACAACGCACCCCGACGAACCCTAACGACGCACCCTGACGCACCCTAACGACGCACCCTGACGCACCCTAACGACGCAACCTGACGAACCCTGACGAACCCTAACGACGCACCCTGACGAACCCTAACGACGCACCCTGACGCACCGTAACGACGCACCCTAACGACAGGACGCACCCTGACGCACCCTGATGCACCCTGACGCACCCTAACAACGCACCCTAATGACACAACACACCCTGACGCACCCTAACGACGCACCCTGACGCACCCTAACGACGCACCCTGACGCACCCTAACGACGCACCCTGACGAACCCTAACGACGCACCCTGACGAACCCTAACGACGCACCCTGACGCACCCTAACAACGCACCCTGACGCACCCTAACGACGCACCCTGACGCACCCTAACAACGCACCCTAATGACAGGAAGCACCCTGACGCACCCTAACGACGCACCCTGACGCACCCTAACAACGCCCCTAACGACACAACGCACCCCGACGAACCCTAACGACGCACCCTGACGCACCCTAACGACGCACCCTGACGCACCCTAACGACGCACCCTGACGAACCCTGACGAACCCTAACGACGCACCCTGACGCACCGTAACGACGCACCCTAACGACAGGACGCACCCTGACGCACCCTGACGCACCCTGACGCACCCTAACAACGCACCCTAATGACACAATGCACCCTGACGCACCCTAACGACGCACCCTGACGCACCCTAACGACGCAACCTGACGAACCCTAACGACGCACCCTGACGAACCCTAACGACGCACCCTGACGCACCCTAACGACGCACCCTGACGCACCCTAACGAAGCACCCTGACGAACCCTAACGATGCACCCTAACGACGCACCCTGACGCACCCTAACGACGCACCCTGACGCACCCTAAAGACGCACCCTAACGACGCACCCTGACGAACCCTAACGATGCACCCTGATGCACCCTAACGACGCACCCTGACGCACCCTAACGACACAACGCACCCTGACGCACCCTAAAGACGCACCCTGACGCACCCTAACGACGCACCCTGACGCACCCTAACGACGCACCCTGACGAACCCTAACGACGCACCCTGACGAACCCTAACGACGCACCCTGACGCACCCTAACAACGCACCCTGACGCACCCTAACGACGCACCCTGACGCACCCTAACAACGCACCCTAACGACAGGAAGCACCCTGACGCACCCTAACGACGCACCCTGACGCACCCTAACAACGCCCCTAACGACACAACGCACCCCGACGAACCCTAACGACGCACCCTGACGCACCCTAACGACGCACCCTGACGCACCCTAACGACGCACCCTGACGAACCCTGACGAACCCTAACGACGCACCCTGACGCACCGTAACGACGCACCCTAACGACAGGACGCACCCTGACGCACCCTGACGCACCCTGACGCAACCTAACAACGCACCCTAATGACACAATGCACCCTGACGCACCCTAACGACGCACCCTGACGCACCCTAACAACGCACCCTGACGAACCCTAACGACGCACCCTGACGAACCCTAACGACGCACCCTGACGCACCCTAACGACGCACCCTGACGCACCCTAACGACGCACCCTGACGAACCCTAAAGACGCACCCTAACGACGCACCCTGACGAACCCTAATGATGCACCCTGACGCACCCTAACGACGCACCCTGACGCACCCTAACAACGCACCCTGACGCACCCTAACGACGCACCCTGACGCACCCTAACAACGCCCCTAACGACACAACGCACCCCGACGAACCCTAACGACGCACCCTGACGCACCCTAACAACGCACCCTGACGCACCCTAACGACGCACCCTGACGAACCCTGACGAACCCTAACGACGCACCCTGACGCACCGTAACGACGCACCCTAACGACAGGACGCACCCTGACGCACCCTGACGCACCCTGACGCACCCTAACAACGCACCCTAATGACACAATGCACCCTGACGCACCCTAACGACGCACCCTGACGCACCCTAACGACGCACCCTGACGAACCCTAACGACGCACCCTGACGAACCCTAACGACGCACCCTGACGCACCCTAACGACGCACCCTGACGCACCCTAACGAAGCACCCTGACGCACCCTAACGATGCACCCTAACGACGCACCCTGACGCACCCTAACGACGCACCCTGACGAACCCTAAAGACGCACCCTAACGACGCACCCTGACGAACCCTAATGATGCACCCTGACGCACCCTAACGACGCACCCTGACGCACCCTAACGACACAACGCACCCTGACGCACCCTAACGACGCACCCTGACGCACCCTATCGACGCACCCTGTCCCACCCTAACGACGCACCCTGACGAACCCTAACGACGCACCCTGACGAACCCTAACGACGCACCCTGACGCACCCTAACCACGCACCCTGACGCACCCTAACGACGCACCCTAACAACGCACCCTAACGACACAACGCACCCTGACGCACCCTAACGACGCACCCTGACGAACCCTAACGCACCCTAACGCACCCTAACGACGCACCCTGACACACACTAACAACGCACCCTGACGACACAACGCACCCTGACGAACCCTAACGACGCACCCTGACGCACCCTAACGACGCACCCTGACGCACCCTAACAACGCACCCTAACGACAGGACGCACCCTGACGCACCCTAACGACGCACCCTGACGCACCCTAACAACGCACCCTAACGACACAACGCACCCTGACGCACCCTAACGACGCACCCTGACGCACCCTAACGACGCACCCTGACGCACCCTAACGACGCACCCTGACGAACCCTAACGACGCACCCTGACGAACCCTAACGACGCACCCTGACGCACCCTAACGACGCACCCTGACGAACCCTAACGCACCCTAACGACGCACCCTGACACACACTAACAACGCACCCTGACGACACAACGCACCCTAACGCACCCTAACGACGCACCCTGACACACACTAACGACGCACCCTGACGCACCCTAACGACGCACCCTGACGAACCCTAACGACGCACCCTGACGCACCCTAACGACGCACCCTGACGAACCCTAACGCACCCTAACGACGCACCCTGACACACACTAACAACGCACCCTGACGACACAACGCACCCTAACGCACCCTAACGACGCACCCTGACACACACTAACAACGCACCCTGACGACACAACGCACCCTGACGAACCCTAACGACGCACCCTGACGCACCCTAACGACGCACCCTGACACACCCTAACAACGCACCCGGACGACACAACGCACCCTGACGCACCCTAACGACGCACCCTGACGCACCCTAACAACGCACCCTAACGACACAACGCACCCTGACGCACCCTAACGACGCACCCTGACGCACCCTAACGACGCACCCTGACGCACCCTAACGACGCACCCTGACGAACCCTAACGACGCACCCTGACGAACCCTAACGACGCACCCTGACGCACCCTAACAACGCACCCTGACGCACCCTAACGACGCACCCTGACACACCCTAACAACGCACCCTAATGACAGGAAGCACCCTGACGCACCCTAACGACGCACCCTGACGCACCCTAACGACACAACGCACCCTGACGCACCCTAACGACGCACCCTGACGCACCCTAACGACGCACCCTGACGCACCCTAACGACGCACCCTGACGAACCCTAACGACGCACCCTGACGAACCCTAACGACGCACCCTGACGCACCCTAACAACGCACCCTGACGCACCCTAACGACGCACCCTGACGCACCCTAACAACGCACCCTAACGACAGGAAGCACCCTGACGCACCCTAACGACGCACCCTGACGCACCCTAACAACGCCCCTAACGACACAACGCACCCCGACGAACCCTAACGACGCACCCTGACGCACCCTAACGACGCACCCTGACGCACCCTAACGACGCACCCTGACGAACCCTGACGAACCCTAACGACGCACCCTGACGCACCGTAACGACGCACCCTAACGACAGGACGCACCCTGACGCACCCTGACGCACCCTGACGCACCCTAACAACGCACCCTAATGACACAATGCACCCTGACGCACCCTAACGACACAACGCACCCTGACGCACCCTAAAGACGCACCCTGACGCACCCTAACGACGCACCCTGACGCACCCTAACGACGCACCCTGACGAACCCTAACGACGCACCCTGACGAACCCTAACGACGCACCCTGACGCACCCTAACGACGCACCCTGACGCACCCTAACGACGCACCCTGACGCACCCTAACAACGCACCCTAACGACAGGAAGCACCCTGACGCACCCTAACGACGCACCCTGACGCACCCTAACAACGCCCCTAACGACACAACGCACCCCGACGAACCCTAACGACGCACCCTGACGCACCCTAACGACGCACCCTGACGCACCCTAACGACGCACCCTGACGAACCCTGACGAACCCTAACGACGCACCCTGACGCACCGTAACGACGCACCCTAACGACAGGACGCACCCTGACGCACCCTGACGCACCCTGACGCAACCTAACAACGCACCCTAATGACACAATGCACCCTGACGCACCCTAACGACGCACCCTGACGCACCCTAACAACGCACCCTGACGAACCCTAACGACGCACCCTGACGAACCCTAACGACGCACCCTGACGCACCCTAACGACGCAGCCTGACGCACCCTAACGACGCACCCTGACGAACCCTAAAGACGCACCCTAACGACGCACCCTGACGAACCCTAATGACGCACCCTGACGCACCCTAACAACGCACCCTAACGACAGGAAGCACCCTGACGCACCCTAACGACGCACCCTGACGCACCCTAACAACGCCCCTAACGACACAACGCACCCCGACGAACCCTAACGACGCACCCTGACGCACCCTAACGACGCACCCTGACGCACCCTAACGACGCAACCTGACGAACCCTGACGAACCCTAACGACGCACCCTGACGAACCCTAACGACGCACCCTGACGCACCGTAACGACGCACCCTAACGACAGGACGCACCCTGACGCACCCTGATGCACCCTGACGCACCCTAACAACGCACCCTAATGACACAACGCACCCTGACGCACCCTAACGACGCACCCTGACGCACCCTAACGACGCACCCTGACGCACCCTAACGACGCACCCTGACGAACCCTAACGACGCACCCTGACGAACCCTAACGACGCACCCTGACGCACCCTAACAACGCACCCTGACGCACCCTAACGACGCACCCTGACGCACCCTAACAACGCACCCTAATGACAGGAAGCACCCTGACGCACCCTAACGACGCACCCTGACGCACCCTAACAACGCCCCTAACGACACAACGCACCCCGACGAACCCTAACGACGCACCCTGACGCACCCTAACGACGCACCCTGACGCACCCTAACGACGCACCCTGACGAACCCTGACGAACCCTAACGACGCACCCTGACGCACCGTAACGACGCACCCTAACGACAGGACGCACCCTGACGCACCCTGACGCACCCTGACGCACCCTAACAACGCACCCTAATGACACAATGCACCCTGACGCACCCTAACGACGCACCCTGACGCACCCTAACGACGCAACCTGACGAACCCTAACGACGCACCCTGACGAACCCTAACGACGCACCCTGACGCACCCTAACGACGCACCCTGACGCACCCTAACGAAGCACCCTGACGCACCCTAACGATGCACCCTAACGACGCACCCTGACGCACCCTAACGACGCACCCTGACGAACCCTAAAGACGCACCCTAACGACGCACCCTGACGAACCCTAATGATGCACCCTGACGCACCCTAACGACGCACCCTGACGCACCCTAACGACACAACGCACCCTGACGCACCCTAAAGACGCACCCTGACGCACCCTAACGACGCACCCTGACGCACCCTAACGACGCACCCTGACGAACCCTAACGACGCACCCTGACGAACCCTAACGACGCACCCTGACGCACCCTAACAACGCACCCTGACGCACCCTAACGACGCACCCTGACGCACCCTAACAACGCACCCTAACGACAGGAAGCACCCTGACGCACCCTAACGACGCACCCTGACGCACCCTAACAACGCACCCTGACGACACAACGCACCCCGACGAACCCTAACGACGCACCCTGACGCACCCTAACGACGCACCCTGACGCACCCTAACGACGCACCCTGACGAACCCTAACAACGCACCCTAACGACAGGACGCACCCTGACGCACCCTGACGCACCCTGACGCAACCTAACAACGCACCCTAATGACACAATGCACCCTGACGCACCCTAACGACGCACCCTGACGCACCCTAACGACGCACCCTGACGAACCCTAACAACGCACCCTGACGAACCCTAACGACGCACCCTGACGCACCCTAACGACGCACCCTGACGAACCCTAACGACGCACCCTGACGAACCCTAACGACGCACCCTAACGACCCATGACGCACCCTGACGCACCCTAACGACGCACCCTGACGCACCCTAACAACGCACCCTGACGCACCCTAACGACGCACCCTGACGCACCCTAACAACGCCCCTAACGACACAACGCACCCCGACGAACCCTAACGACGCACCCTGACGCACCCTAACGACGCACCCTGACGCACCCTAACGACGCACCCTGACGAACCCTGACGAACCCTAACGACGCACCCTGACGCACCGTAACGACGCACCCTAACGACAGGACGCACCCTGACGCACCCTGACGCACCCTGACGCACCCTAACAACGCACCCTAATGACACAATGCACCCTGACGCACCCTAACGACGCACCCTGACGCACCCTAACGACGCACCCTGACGAACCCTAACGACGCACCCTGACGAACCCTAACGACGCACCCTGACGCACCCTAACGACGCACCCTGACGCACCCTAACGAAGCACCCTGACGCACCCTAACGATGCACCCTAACGACGCACCCTGACGCACCCTAACGACGCACCCTGACGAACCCTAAAGACGCACCCTAACGACGCACCCTGACGAACCCTAATGATGCACCCTGACGCACCCTAACGACGCACCCTGACGCACCCTAACGACACAACGCACCCTGACGCACCCTAACGACGCACCCTGACGCACCCTATCGACGCACCCTGTCCCACCCTAACGACGCACCCTGACGAACCCTAACGACGCACCCTGACGAACCCTAACGACGCACCCTGACGCACCCTAACCACGCACCCTGACGCACCCTAACGACGCACCCTAACAACGCACCCTAACGACACAACGCACCCTGACGCACCCTAACGACGCACCCTGACGAACCCTAACGCACCCTAACGCACCCTAACGACGCACCCTGACGCACACTAACAACGCACCCTGACGACACAACTGACACCCTGACGAACCCTAACGACGCACCCTGACGCACCCTAACGACGCACCCTGACGCACCCTAACAACGCACCCTAACGACAGGACGCACCCTGACGCACCCTAACGACGCACCCTGACGCACCCTAACAACGCACCCTAACGACACAACGCACCCTGACGCACCCTAACGACGCACCCTGACGCACCCTAACGACGCACCCTGACGCACCCTAACGACGCACCCTGACGAACCCTAACGACGCACCCTGACGAACCCTAACGACGCACCCTGACGCACCCTAACGACGCACCCTGACGAACCCTAACGCACCCTAACGACGCACCCTGACACACACTAACAACGCACCCTGACGACACAACGCACCCTAACGCACCCTAACGACGCACCCTGACGCACCCTAACGACGCACCCTGACGCACCCTAACAACGCACCCTAACGACGCACCCTGACGCACCCTAACGACGCACCCTGACGAACCCTAACGACGCACCCTAACGCACCCTAACGACGCACCCTGACGCACCCTAACGACGCACCCTGACGAACCCTAACGACGCACCCTGACGCACCCTAATGATGCACCCTGACGCACCCTAACGACGCACCCTGACGCACCCTAACGACGCACCCTGACGCACCCTAACGACGCACCCTGACGCACCCTAACAACGCACCCTAACGACAGGAAGCACCCTGACGCACCCTAACGACGCACCCTGACGCACCCTAACAACGCCCCTAACGACACAACGCACCCCGACGAACCCTAACGACGCACCCTGACGCACCCTAACGACGCACCCTGACGCACCCTAACGACGCACCCTGACGAACCCTGACGAACCCTAACGACGCACCCTGACGCACCGTAACGACGCACCCTAACAACAGGACGCACCCTGACGCACCCTGACGCACCCTGACGCACCCTAACAACGCACCCTAATGACACAATGCACCCTGACGCACCCTAACGACGCACCCTGACGCACCCTAACGACGCACCCTGACGAACCCTAACGACGCACCCTGACGCACCCTAACGACGCACCCTGACGAACCCTGACGAACCCTAACGACGCACCCTGACGCACCCTAACGACGCACCCTGACACACCCTAACAACGCACCCGGACGACACAACGCACCCTGACGAACCCTAACGACGCACCCTGACGCACCCTAACGACGCACCCTGACGCACCCTAACAACGCACCCTAACGACACAACGCACCCCGACGAACCCTAACGACGCACCCTGACGCACCCTAACGACGCACCCTGACGCACCCTAACGACGCACCCTGACGCACCGTAACGACGCACCCTAACAACAGGACGCACCCTGACGCACCCTGACGCACCCTGACGCACCCTAACAACGCACCCTAATGACACAATGCACCCTGACGCACCCTAACGACGCACCCTGACGCACCCTAACGACGCACCCTGACGAACCCTAACGACGCACCCTGACGCACCCTAACGACGCACCCTGACGAACCCTGACGAACCCTAACGACGCACCCTGACGCACCCTAACGACGCACCCTGACACACCCTAACAACGCACCCGGACGACACAACGCACCCTGACGAACCCTAACGACGCACCCTGACGCACCCTAACGACGCACCCCTAACAACGCACCCTAACGACACAACGCACCCTGACGCACCCTAACGACGCACCCTGACGCACCCTAACGACCTACCCTGACGCACCCTAAACGACCCTGCACCCTGACGAACCCTAACGACGCACCCTGACGCACCCTAACGACGCACCCTAACGACAGGACGCACCCTGACGCACCCTAACAACGCACCCTGACGACACAACGCACCCTGACGCACCCTAACGACGCACCCTGACGCACCCTAACGACGCACCCTGACGCACCCTAACGACGCACCCTGACGAACCCTAACGACGCACCCTGACGAACCCTAACGACGCACCCTGACGCACCCTAACGACGCACCCTGACGAACCCTAACGCACCCTAACGACGCACCCTGACACACACTAACAACGCACCCTGACGACACAACGCACCCTAACGCACCCTAACGACGCACCCTGACACACACTAACGACGCACCCTGACGCACCCTAACGACGCACCCTGACGAACCCTAACGACGCACCCTGACGCACCCTAACGACGCACCCTGACGAACCCTAACGCACCCTAACGACGCACCCTGACACACACTAACAACGCACCCTGACGACACAACGCACCCTAACGCACCCTAACGACGCACCCTGACACACACTAACAACGCACCCTGACGACACAACGCACCCTGACGAACCCTAACGACGCACCCTGACGCACCCTAACGACGCACCCTGACGCACCCTAACGACGCACCCGGACGACACAACGCACCCTGACGCACCCTAACGACGCACCCTGACGCACCCTAACAACGCACCCTAACGACACAACGCACCCTGACGCACCCTAACGACGCACCCTGACGCACCCTAACGACGCACCCTGACGTACCCTAACGACGCACCCTGACGAACCCTAACGACGCACCCTGACGAACCCTAACGACGCACCCTGACGTACCCTAACAACGCACCCTGACGCACCCTAACGACGCACCCTGACGCACCCTAACAACGCACCCTAATGACATAACGCACCCTGACGCACCCTAACGACGCACCCTGACGCACCCTAACAACGCCCCTAACGACACAACGCACCCCGACGAACCCTAACGACGCACCCTGACGCACCCTAACGACGCACCCTGACGCACCCTAACGACGCACCCTGACGAACCCTGACGAACCCTAACGACGCACCCTGACGCACCGTAACGACGCACCCTAACGACAGGACGCACCCTGACGCACCCTGACGCACCCTGACGCACCCTGACGCACCCTAACAACGCACCCTAATGACACAACGCACCCTGACGCACCCTAACGACGCACCCTGACGCACCCTAACGACGCACCCTGACGAACCCTAACGACGCACCCTGACGCACCCTAACGACGCACCCTGACGCACCCTAACGACGCACCCTGACGCACCCTAACGAAGCACCCTGACGCACCCTAACGACGCACCCTGACGCACCCTAACGACGCACCCTGACGAACCCTAAAGACGCACCCTAACGACGCACCCTGACGAACCCTAATGATGCACCCTGACGCACCCTAACGACGCACCCTGACGCACCCTAACGACACAACGCACCCTGACGCACCCTAACGACGCACCCTGACGCACCCTAACGACGCACCCTGACGCACCCTAACGACGCACCCTGACGAACCCTAACGACGCACCCTGACGAACCCTAACGACGCACCCTGACTCACCCTAACAACGCACCCTGACGCACCCTAACGACGCACCCTGACGCACCCTAACAACGCACCCTAACGACAGGAAGCACCCTGACGCACCCTAACGACGCACCCTGACGCACCCTAACAACGCACCCTAACGACACAACGCACCCCGACGAACCCTAACGACGCACCCTGACGCACCCTAACGACGCACCCTGACGCACCCTAACGACGCACCCTGACGAACCCTAACGACGCACCCTGACGCACCCTAACGACGCACCCTGACACACCCTAACAACGCACCCTGACGACACAACGCACCCTGACGAACCCTAACGACGCACCCTGACGCACCCTAACGACGCACCCTGACGCACCCTAACAACGCACCCTAACGACAGGACGCACCCTGACGCACCCTAACGACGCAACCTGACGCACCCTAACAACGCACCCTAACGACACAACGCACCCTGACGCACCCTAACGACGCACCCTGACGCACCCTAACGACGCACCCTGACGCACCCTAACGACGCACCCTGACACCCTGACGAACCCTAACGACGCACCCTGACGCACCGTAACAACGCACCCTAACGACAGGACGCACCCTGACGCACCCTGACGCACCCTGACGCACCCTAACAACGCACCCTAATGACACACCCTGACGAACCCTGACGAACCCTAACGACGCACCCTGACGCACCGTAACGACGCACCCTAACGACAGGACGCACCCTGACGCACCCTGACGCACCCTGACGCACCCTAACGACGCACCCTGACGCACCCTAACGACGCACCCTGACGCACCCTAACGACGCACCCTGACGAACCCTAACGACGCACCCTGACGAACCCTAACGACGCACCCTGACGCACCCTAACGACGCACCCTGACGAACCCTAACGCACCCTAACGACGCACCCTGACACACACTAACAACGCACCCTGACGACACAACGCACCCTAACGCACCCTAACGACGCACCCTGACACACACTAACGACGCACCCTGACGCACCCTAACGACGCACCCTGACGAACCCTAACGACGCACCCTGACGCACCCTAACGACGCACCCTGACGAACCCTAACGCACCCTAACGACGCACCCTGACACACACTAACAACGCACCCTGACGACACAACGCACCCTAACGCACCCTAACGACGCACCCTGACACACACTAACAACGCACCCTGACGACACAACGCACCCTGACGAACCCTAACGACGCACCCTGACGCACCCTAACGACGCACCCTGACACACCCTAACAACGCACCCGGACGACACAACGCACCCTGACGCACCCTAACGACGCACCCTGACGCACCCTAACAACGCACCCTAACGACACAACGCACCCTGACGCACCCTAACGACGCACCCTGACGCACCCTAACGACGCACCCTGACGCACCCTAACGACGCACCCTGACGAACCCTAACGACGCACCCTGACGAACCCTAACGACGCACCCTGACGCACCCTAACAACGCACCCTGACGCACCCTAACGACGCACCCTGACACACCCTAACAACGCACCCTAATGACAGGAAGCACCCTGACGCACCCTAACGACGCACCCTGACGCACCCTAACAACGCCCCTAACGACACAACGCACCCCGACGAACCCTAACGACGCACCCTGACGCACCCTAACGACGCACCCTGACGCACCCTAACGACGCACCCTGACGAACCCTGACGAACCCTAACGACGCACCCTGACGCACCGTAACGACGCACCCTAACGACAGGACGCACCCTGACGCACCCTGACGCACCCTGACGCACCCTAACAACGCACCCTAATGACACAATGCACCCTGACGCACCCTAACGACGCACCCTGACGCACCCTAACGACGCACCCTGACGAACCCTAACGACGCACCCTGACGAACCCTAACGACGCACCCTGACGCACCCTAACGACGCACCCTGACGCACCCTAACGAAGCACCCTGACGCACCCTAACGATGCACCCTAACGACGCACCCTGACGCACCCTAACGACGCACCCTGACGAACCCTAAAGACGCACCCTAACGACGCACCCTAACGACGCACCCTGACGAACCCTAATGATGCACCCTGACGCACCCTAACGACGCACCCTGACGCACCCTAACGACACAACGCACCCTGACGCACCCTAACGACGCACCCTGACGCACCCTAACGACGCACCCTGACGCACCCTAACGACGCACCCTGACGAACCCTAACGACGCACCCTGACGAACCCTAACGACGCACCCTGACGCACCCTAACACGCACCCTGACGCACCCTAACGACGCACCCTGACGCACCCTAACAACGCACCCTAACGACAGGAAGCACCCTGACGCACCCTAACGACGCACCCTGACGCACCCTAACAACGCACCCTAACGACACAACGCACCCTGACGCACCCTAACGACGCACCCTGACGCACCCTAACGACGCACCCTGACGCACCCTAACGACGCACCCTGACGAACCCTGACGAACCCTAACGACGCACCCTGACGCACCCTAACGACGCACCCTGACACACCCTAACAACGCACCCTGACGACACAACGCACCCTGACGAACCATAACGACGCACCCTGACGCACCCTAACGACGCACCCTGACGCACCCTAACGACGCACCCTGACGCACCCTAACGCACCCTAACGACGCAACCTGACGCACCCTAACAACGCACCCTAACGACACAACGCACCCTGACGCACCCTAACGACGCACCCTGACGCACCCTAACGACGCACCCTGACGCACCCTAACGACGCACCCTGACGAACCCTGACGAACCCTAACGACGCACCCTGACGCACCGTAACGACGCACCCTAACGACAGGACGCACCCTGACGCACCCTGACGCACCCTGACGCACCCTAACAACGCACCCTAATGACACAATGCACCCTGACGCACCCTAACGACGCACCCTGACGCACCCTAACGACGCACCCTGACGAACCCTAACGACGCACCCTGACGAACCCTAACGACGCACCCTGACGCACCCTAACGACGCACCCTGACGCACCCTAACGACGCACCCTGACGAACCCTAAAGACGCACCCTAACGACGCACCCTGACGAACCCTAATGATGCACCCTGACGCACCCTAACGACGCACCCTGACCCACCCTAACAACGCACCCTGACGCACCCTAACGACGCACCCTGACGCACCCTAACAACGCACCCTAACGACAGGAAGCACCCTGACGCACCCTAACGACGCACCCTGACGCACCCTAACAACGCACCCTAACGACACAACGCACCCCGACGAACCCTAACGACGCACCCTGACGCACCCTAACGACGCACCCTGACGCACCCTAACGACGCACCCTGACGAACCCTGACGAACCCTAACGACGCACCCTGACGCACCGTAACGACGCACCCTAACGACAGGACGCACCCTGACGCACCCTGACGCACCCTGACGCACCCTAACAACGCACCCTAATGACACAATGCACCCTGACGCACCCTAACGACGCACCCTGACGCACCCTAACGACGCACCCTGACGCACCCTAACGACGCACCCTGACGCACCCTAACGACGCACCCTGACGCACCCTAACGACGCACTCTGACACACCCTAACAACGCACCCTGACGACACAACGCACCCTGACGAACCCTAACGACGCACCCTGACGCACCCTAACGACGCACCCTGACGCACCCTAACAACGCACCCTAACGACAGGACGCACCCTGACGCACCCTAACGACGCAACCTGACGCACCCTAACAACGCACCCTGACGACACAACGCACCCTGACGCACCCTAACGACGCACCCTGACGCACCCTAACGACGCACCCTGACGCACCCTAACGACGCACCCTGACGAACCCTGACGAACCCTAACGACGCACCCTGACGCACCGTAACGACGCACCCTAACGACAGGACGCACCCTGACGCACCCTGACGCACCCTAACAACGCACCCTAATGACACAATGCACCCTGACGCACCCTAACAACGCACCCTGACGCACCCTAACGACGCACCCTGACGAACCCTAACGACGCACCCTGACGAACCCTAACGACGCACCCTGACGCACCCTAACGACGCACCCTGACGCACCCTAACGACGCACCCTGACGAACCCTAAAGACGCACCCTAACGACGCACCCTGACGAACCCTAATGATGCACCCTGACGCACCCTAACGACGCACCCTGACGCACCCTAACAACGCACCCTGACGCACCCTAACGACGCACCCTGACGCACCCTAACAACGCACCCTAACGACAGGAAGCACCCTGACGCACCCTAACGACGCACCCTGACGCACCCTAACAACGCCCCTAACGACACAACGCACCCCGACGAACCCTAACGACGCACCCTGACGCACCCTAACGACGCACCCTGACGCACCCTAACGACGCACCCTGACGAACCCTGACGAACCCTAACGACGCACCCTGACGCACCGTAACGACGCACCCTAACAACAGGACGCACCCTGACGCACCCTGACGCACCCTGACGCACCCTGACGCACCCTAACAACGCACCCTAATGACACAATGCACCCTGACGCACCCTAACGACGCACCCTGACGCACCCTAACGACGCACCCTGACGCACCCTAACGACGCACCCTGACGCACCCTGACGCACCCTAACGACGCACCCTGACGCACCCTAACGAAGCACCCTGACGCACCCTAACGATGACGCACCCTGACGCACCCTAACGACGCACCCTGACGAACCCTAAAGACGCACCCTAACGACGCACCCTGACGAACCCTAATGATGCACCCTGACGCACCCTAACGACGCACCCTGACGCACCCTAACGACACAACGCACCCTGACGCACCCTAACGACGCACCCTGACGCACCCTAACGACGCACCCTGACGCACCCTAACGACGCACCCTGACGACGCACCCTAACGACGCACCCTGACGAACCCTAATGACGCACCCTGACGCACCCTAACGACGCACCCTGACGAACCCTAACGACGCACACTGACGAACCCTAACGACGCACCCTGACGCACCCTAACGACGCACCCTGACGCACCCTAACGACGCACCCTGACGCACCCTAACAACGCACCCTAACGACACAACGCACCCTGACGCATCCCTAACGACGCACCCTGACGCACCCTAACGACGCACCCTGACGCACCCTAACGACGCACCCTGACGAACCCTAACGACGCACCCTGACGAACCCTAACGACGCACCCTGACGCACCCTAACGACGCACCCTGACGAACCCTAACGCACCCTAACGACGCACCCTGACACACACTAACAACGCACCCTGACACCACAACGCACCCTAACGCACCCTAACGACGCACCCTGACACACACTAACAACGCACCCTGACGACACAACGCACCCTGACGAACCCTAACGACGCACCCTGACGCACCCTAACGACGCACCCTGACACACCCTAACAACGCACCCTGATGACACAACGCACCCTGACGAACCCTAACGACGCACCCTGACGCACCCTAACGACGCACCCTGACGCACCCTAACGACGCACCCTGACGAACCCTAACGACGCACCCTGACGAACCCTAACGACGCACCCTGACGCACCCTAACGACGCACCCTGACGCACCCTAACGACGCACCCTGACGCACCCTAACAACGCACCCTAACGACACAACGCACCCTGACGCACCCTAACGACGCACCCTGACGCACCCTAACGACGCACCCTGACGCACCCTAACGACGCACCCTGACGAACCCTAACGACGCACCCTGACGAACCCTAACGACGCACCCTGACGCACCCTAACGACGCACCCTGACGAACCCTAACGCACCCTAACGACGCACCCTGACACACACTAACAACGCACCCTGACACCACAACGCACCCTAACGCACCCTAACGACGCACCCTGACACACACTAACAACGCACCCTGACGACACAACGCACCCTGACGAACCCTAACGACGCACCCTGACGCACCCTAACGACGCACCCTGACGCACCCTAACAACGCACCCTAACGACACAACGCACCCTGACGCACCCTAACGACGCACCCTGACGCACCCTAACGACGCACCCTGACGCACCGTAACGACGCACCCTGACGAACCCTAACGACGCACCCTGACGAACCCTAACGACGCACCCTGACGCACCCTAACGACGCACCCTGACGCACCCTAACGACGCACCCTGACGCACCCTAACAACGCACCCTAACGACAGGAAGCACCCTGACGCACCCTAACGACGCACCCTGACGCACCCTAACAACGCACCCTAACGAAACAACGCACCCCGACGAACCCTAACGACGCACCCTGACGCACCCTAACGACGCACCCTGACGCACCCTAACGACGCACCCTGACGAACCCTGACGAACCCTAACGACGCACCCTGACGAACCCTAACGACGCACCCTGACGCACCGTAACGACGCACCCTAACGACAGGACGCACCCTGACGCACCCTGACGCACCCTGACGCACCCTAACAACGCACCCTAATGACACAACGCACCCTGACGCACCCTAACGACGCACCCTGATGCACCCTAACGACGCACCCTGACGCACCCTAACGACGCACCCTGACGCACCCTAACGACGCACCCTGACGCACCCTAACGACGCACCCTGACGCACCCTAACGACGCACCCTGACGAACCCTAACGACGCACCCTGACGCACCCTAACGACGCACCCTGACGCACCCTAACGACGCACCCTGACGAACCCTAACGACGCACCCTGACGAACCCTAACGACGCACCCTGACGCACCCTAACAACGCACCCTGACGCACCCTAACGACGCACCCTGACGCACCCTAACAACGCACCCTAACGACAGAAAGCACCCTGACGCACCCTAACGACGCACCCTGACGCACCCTAACAACGCACCCTAACGACACAACGCACCCCGACGAACCCTAACGACGCACCCTGACGCACCCTAACGACGCACCCTGACGCACCCTAACGACGCACCCTGACGAACCCTGACGAACCCTAACGACGCACCCTGACGCACCGTAACGACGCACCCTAACGACAGGACGCACCCTGCACCCTGACGCACCCTGACGCACCCTGACGCACCCTAACAACGCACCCTAATGACACAACGCACCCTGACGCACCCTAACGACGCACCCTGACGAACCCTAACGACGCACCCTGACGAACCCTAACGACGCACCCTGACGCACCCTAACGACGCACCCTGACGCACCCTAACGAAGCACCCTGACGCACCCTAACGATGCACCCTAACGACGCACCCTGACGCACCCTAACGACGCACCCTGACGAACCCTAAAGACGCACCCTAACGACGCACCCTGACGAACCCTAATGATGCACCCTGACGCACCCTAACGACGCACCCTGACGCACCCTAACGACACAACGCACCCTGACGCACCCTAACGACGCACCCTGACGCACCCTAACGACGCACCCTGACGAACCCTAACGACGCACCCTGACGAACCCTAACGACGCACCCTGACGAACCCTAACGACGCACCCTGACGCACCCTAACGAAGCACCCTGACGCACCCTAACGATGCACCCTGACGCACCCTAACAACGCACCCTAACGACACAACGCACCCTGACGCACCCTAACGACGCACCCTGACGCACCCTAACGACGCACCCTGACGCACCCTAACGACGCACCCTGACGCACCCTAACGACGCACCCTGACGCACCCTAACGACGCACCCTGACGCACCCTAACGACGCACCCTGACGATCCTAACGCACCCTAACGACGCACCCTGACACACCCTAACAACGCACCCTGACACCACAACGCACCCTAACGCACCCTAACGACGCACCCTGACACACACTAACAACGCACCCTGACGACACAACGCACCCTGACGCACCCTAACGACGCACCCTGACGCACCCTAACGACGCACCCTGACACACCCTAACAACGCACCCTGACGACACAACGCACCCTGACGAACCCTAACGACGCACCCTGACGCACCCTAACGACGCACCCTGACGCACCCTAACAACGCACCCTAACGACAGGACGCACCCTGACGCACCCTAACGACGCACCCTGACGCACCCTAACAACGCACCCTAACAACACAACGCACCCTGACGCACCCTAACGACGCACCCTGACGCACCCTAACGACGCACCCTGACGCACCGTAACGACGCACCCTGACGAACCCTAACGACGCACCCTGACGAACCCTAACGACGCACCCTGACGCACCCTAACGACGCACCCTGACGCACCCTAACAACGCACCCTAACGACAGGAAGCACCCTGACGCACCCTAACGACGCCCCTAACGAAACAACGCACCCCGACGAACCCTAACGACGCACCCTGACGCACCCTAACGACGCACCCTGACGCACCCTAACGACGCACCCTGACGAACCCTGACGAACCCTAACGACGCACCCTGACGAACCCTAACGACGCACCCTGACGCACCGTAACGACGCACCCTAACGACAGGACGCACCCTGACGCACCCTGACGCACCCTGACGCACCGAACCCTAACGACGCACCCTAACAACAGGACGCACCCTGACGCACCCTAACGACGCACCCTGACGCACCCTAACAACGCACCCTAACGACACAACGCACCCTGACGCACCCTAACGACGCACCCTGACGAACCCTAACGACGCACCCTGACGCACCCTAACGACGCACCCTGACGCACCCTAACAACGCACCCTAACGAAACAACGCACCCCGACGAACCCTAACGACGCACCCTGACGCACCCTAACGACGCACCCTGACGCACCCTAACGACGCACCCTGACGAACCCTGACGAACCCTAACGACGCACCCTGACGAACCCTAACGACGCACCCTGACGCACCGTAACGACGCACCCTAACGACAGGACGCACCCTGACGCACCCTGACGCACCCTGACGCACCCTAACAACGCACCCTAATGACACAACGCACCCTGACGCACCCTAACGACGCACCCTGACGCACCCTAACGACGCACCCTGACGAACCCTAACGACGCACCCTGACGAACCCTAACGACGCACCCTGACGCACCCTAACGACGCACCCTGACGCACCCTAACGAAGCACCCTGACGCACCCTAACGACGCACCCTAACGACGCACCCTGACGCACCCTAACGACGCACCCTGACGAACCCTAAAGACGCACCCTAACGACGCACCCTGACGAACCCTAACGATGCACCCTGACGCACCCTAACGACGCACCCTGACGCACCCTAAAGACGCACCCTGACGCACCCTAACGACGCACCCTGACGCACCCTAACAACGCACCCTAACGACAGGACGCACCCTGACTCACCCTAACGACGCACCCTGACGCACCCTAAAAACGCACCCTAACGACAGGACCTACCCTGACGCACCCTAACGACGCACCCTGACGCACCCTAACGACGCACCCTGACGCACCCTAACGACGCACCCTGACGCACCCTAACGACGCACCCTGACACACCCTAACAACGCACCCTGACGACACAACGCACCCTGACGAACCCTAACGACGCACCCTGACGCACCGTAACGACGCACCCTAACGACAGGACGCACCCTGACGCACCCTAACGACGCACCCTGACGCACCCTAACGACGCACCCTGACGAACCCTAACGACGCACCCTGACGCACCCTAACGACGCACCCTGACGCACCCTAACGACGCACCCTGACGCACCCTAACGACGTACCCTGACGCACCCTAACAACGCACCCTAACGACGCACCCTGACGCACCCTAACGACGCACCCTGACGCACCCTAACGACGCACCCTGACGCACCCTAACGACGCACCCTGACGAACCCTAACGACGCACCCTGACGAACCCTAACGACGCACCCTGACGCACCCTAACGACGCACCCTGACGCACCCTAACGACGCACCCTGACGCACCCTAACAACGCACCCTAACGACAGGAAGCACCCTGACGCACCCTAACGACGCACCCTGACGCACCCTAACAACGCACCCTA
Source organism: Salvelinus alpinus (assembly GCF_045679555.1). NCBI lineage: Eukaryota > Metazoa > Chordata > Actinopteri > Salmoniformes > Salmonidae > Salvelinus > Salvelinus alpinus. The sequence continues at coordinate 79,612 of NW_027256016.1, forward strand.
ACGACACAACGCACCCCGACGAACCCTAACGACGCACCCTGACGCACCCTAACGACGCACCCTGACGCACCCTAACGACGCACCCTGACGAACCCTAACGACGCACCCTGACACACCCTAACAACGCACCCTGACGACACAACGCACCCTGACGAACCCTAACGACGCACCCTGACGCACCGTAACGACGCACCCTAACGACAGGACGCACCCTGACGCACCCTAACGACGCACCCTGACGCACCCTAACGACGCACCCTGACGAACCCTAACGACGCACCCTGACGCACCCTAACGACGCACCCTGACGAACCCTAACGACGCACCCTAACGACAGGACGCACCCTGACGCACCCTAACGACGCACCCTGACGCACCCTAACAACGCACCCTAATGACACAACGCACCCTGACGCACCCTAACGACGCACCCTAACGACAGGACGCACCCTGACGCACCCTAACGACGCACCCTGACGCACCGTAACGACGCACCCTAACGACAGGACGCACCCTGACGCACCCTAACGACGCACCCTGACGCACCCTAACGACGCACCCTGACGCACCCTAACGACGCACCCTGACGCACCCTAACGACGCACCCTAACGACAGGACGCACCCTGACGCACCCTGACGCACCCTGACGCACCCTAACAACGCACCCTAATGACACAACGCACCCTGACGCACCCTAACGACGCACCCTGACGCACCCTAACGACGCACCCTGACGAACCCTAACGACGCACCCTGACGAACCCTAACGACGCACCCTGACGCACCCTAACGACGCACCCTGACGCACCCTAACGAAGCACCCTGACGCACCCTAACGATGCACCCTAACGACGCACCCTGACACACCCTAACGACGCACCCTGACGAACCCTAAAGACGCACCCTAACGACGCACCCTGACGAACCCTAACGATGCACCCTGACGCACCCTAACGACGCACCCTGACGCACCCTAAAGACGCACCCTGACGCACCCTAACGACGCACCCTGACGCACCCTAACAACGCACCCTAACGACAGGACGCACCCTGACTCACCCTAACGACGCACCCTGACGCACCCTAAAAACGCACCCTAACGACAGGACCTACCCTGACGCACCCTAACGACGCACCCTGACGCACCCTAACGACGCACCCTGACGCACCCTAACGACGCACCCTGACGCACCCTAACGACGCACCCTGACACACCCTAACAACGCACCCTGACGACACAACGCACCCTGACGAACCCTAACGACGCACCCTGACGCACCGTAACGACGCACCCTAACGACAGGACGCACCCTGACGCACCCTAACGACGCACCCTGACGAACCCTAACGACGCACCCTGACGCACCCTAACGACGCACCCTGACGAACCCTAACGACGCACCCTAACAACAGGACGCACCCTGACGCACCCTAACGACGCACCCTGACGCACCCTAACAACGCACCCTAACGACACAACGCACCCTGACGCACCCTAACGACGCACCCTGACGCACCCTAACGACGCACCCTGACGCACCCTAACGACGCACCCTGACGATCCCTAACGACGCACCCTGACGAACCCTAACGACGCACCCTGACGCACCCTAACGACGCACCCTGACGCACCCTAACGACGCACCCTGACGCACCCTAACAACGCACCCTAACGACAGGAAGCACCCTGACGCACCCTAACGACGCACCCTGACGCACCCTAACAACGCACCCTAACGACACAACGCACCCCGACGAACCCTAACGACGCACCCTGACGCACCCTAACGACGCACCCTGACGCACCCTAACGACGCACCCTGACGAACCCTAACGACGCACCCTGACACACCCTAACAACGCACCCTGACGACACAACGCACCCTGACGAACCCTAACGACGCACCCTGACGCACCGTAACGACGCACCCTAACGACAGGACGCACCCTGACGCACCCTAACGACGCACCCTGACGAACCCTAACGACGCACCCTGACGCACCCTAACGACGCACCCTGACGAACCCTAACGACGCACCCTAACAACAGGACGCACCCTGACGCACCCTAACGACGCACCCTGACGCACCCTAACAACGCACCCTAACGACACAACGCACCCTGACGCACCCTAACGACGCACCCTGACGCACCCTAACGACGCACCCTGACGCACCCTAACGACGCACCCTGACGATCCCTAACGAAGCACCCTGACGAACCCTAACGACGCACCCTGACGCACCCTAACGACGCACCCTGACGCACCCTAACGACGCACCCTGACGCACCCTAACAACGCACCCTAACGACAGGAAGCACCCTGACGCACCCTAACGACGCACCCTGACGCACCCTAACAACGCACCCTAACGACACAACGCACCCCGACGAACCCTAACGACGCACCCTGACGCACCCTAACGACGCACCCTGACGCACCCTAACGACGCACCCTGTAGAACCCTAACGACGCACCCTGACACACCCTAACAACGCACCCTGATGACACAACGCACCCTGACGAACCCTAACGACGCACCCTGACGCACCCTAACGACGCACCCTGACGCACCCTAACAACGCACCCTAACGACACAACGCACCCTGACGCACCCTAACGACGCACCCTGACGCACCCTAACGACGCACCCTGACGAACCCTAACGACGCACCCTGACGAACCCTAACGACGCACCCTGACGCACCCTAACGACGCACCCTGACGCACCCTAACAACGCACCCTAACGACATGACGCACCCTGACGCACCCTAACGACGCACCCTGACGCACCCTAACGATGCACCCTGACGCACCCTAACGACGCACCCTGACGCACCCTAACGAAGCACCCTGACGAACCCTATAGACGCACCCTGACGCACCCTAACGACGCACCCTGACGCACCCTAACGACGCACCCTGACGAACCCTAACGACGCACCCTGACGCACCCTAACGATGCACCCTGACGCACCCTAACGACGCACCCTGACGCACCCTAACGACGCACCCTGACGAACCCTAACAACGCACCCTGACGCACCCTAACGACGCACCCTGACGCACCCTAACGACGCACCCTGACGCACCCTAACAACGCACCCTGACGCACCCTAACAACGCACCCTGACGAACCCTAACGACGCACCCTGACGAACCCTAACGACGCACCCTGACGCACCCTAACAACGCACCCTGACGCACCCTAACAACGCACCCTGACGAACCCTAACGACGCACCCTGACGAACCCTAACGACGCACCCTGACGAACCCTAACGACGCACCCTGACGCACCCTAACGACGCACCCTGACGCACCCTAACGAAGCACCCTGACGCACCCTAACGATGCACCCTAACGACGCACCCTGACGCACCCTAACGACGCACCCTGACGAACCCTAAAGACGCACCCTAACGACGCACCCTGACGAACCCTAACGATGCACCCTGACGCACCCTAACGACGCACCCTGACGCACCCTAAAGACGCACCCTGACGCACCCTAACGACGCACCCTGACGCACCCTAACAACGCACCCTAACGACAGGACGCACCCTGACTCACCCTAACGACGCACCCTGACGCACCCTAAAAACGCACCCTAACGACAGGACCTACCCTGACGCACCCTAACGACGCACCCTGACGCACCCTAACGACGCACCCTGACGCACCCTAACGACACACCCTGACGCACCCTAACGACGCACCCTGACACACCCTAACAACGCACCCTGACGACACAACGCACCCTGACGAACCCTAACGACGCACCCTGACGCACCGTAACGACGCACCCTAACGACAGGACGCACCCTGACGCACCCTAACGACGCACCCTGACGCACCCTAACGACGCACCCTGACGAACCCTAACGACGCACCCTGACGCACCCTAACGACGCACCCTGACGAACCCTAACGACGCACCCTAACAACAGGACGCACCCTGACGCACCCTAACGACGCACCCTGACGCACCCTAACAACGCACCCTAACGACACAACGCACCCTGACGCACCCTAACGACGCACCCTGACGCACCCTAACGACGCACCCTGACGAACCCTAACGACGCACCCTGACGCACCCTAACGACGCACCCTGACGAACCCTAACGACGCACCCTGACGCACCCTAACGACGCACCCTGACGCACCCTAACGACGCACCCTGACGCACCCTAACAACGCACCCTAACGACAGGAAGCACCCTGACGCACCCTAACGACGCACCCTGACGCACCCTAACAACGCACCCTAACGACACAACGCACCCCGACGAACCCTAACGACGCACCCTGACGCACCCTAACGACGCACCCTGACGCACCTAACGACGCACCCTGACGCACCCTAACGACGCACCCTGACACACCCTAACAACGCACCCTGACGACACAACGCACCCTGACGAACCCTAACGACGCACCCTGACGCACCCTAACGACGCACCCTAACGACAGGACGCACCCTGACGCACCCTAGCGACGCACCCTGACGCACCCTAACGACGCACCCTGACGAACCCTAACGACGCACCCTGACGCACCCTAACGACGCACCCTGACGAACCCTAACGACGCACCCTAACGACAGGACGCACCCTGACGCACCCTGACGCACCCTGACGCACCCTAACAACGCACCCTAATGACACAACGCACCCTGACGCACCCTAACGACGCACCCTGACGCACCCTAACGACGCACCCTGACGAACCCTAACGACGCACCCTGACGAACCCTAACGACGCACCCTGACGCACCCTAACGACGCACCCTGACGCACCCTAACGAAGCACCCTGACGCACCCTAACGATGCACCCTAACGACGCACCCTGACACACCCTAACGACGCACCCTGACGAACCCTAAAGACGCACCCTAACGACGCACCCTGACGAACCCTAACGATGCACCCTGACGCACCCTAACGACGCACCCTGACGCACCCTAAAGACGCACCCTGACGCACCCTAACGACGCACCCTGACGCACCCTAACAACGCACCCTAACGACAGGACGCACCCTGACTCACCCTAACGACGCACCCTGACGCACCCTAAAAACGCACCCTAACGACAGGACCTACCCTGACGCACCCTAAAGACGCACCCTGACGCACCCTAACGACGCACCCTGACGCACCCTAACGACGCACCCTGACACACCCTAACAACGCACCCTGACGACACAACGCACCCTGACGAACCCTAACGACGCACCCTGACGCACCGTAACGACGCACCCTAACGACAGGACGCACCCTGACGCACCCTAACGACGCACCCTGACGCACCCTAACGACGCACCCTGACGAACCCTAACGACGCACCCTGACGCACCCTAACGACGCACCCTGACGAACCCTAACGACGCACCCTAACAACAGGACGCACCCTGACGCACCCTAACGACGCACCCTGACGCACCCTAACAACGCACCCTAACGACACAACGCACCCTGACGCACCCTAACGACGCACCCTGACGCACCCTAACGACGCACCCTGACGCACCCTAACGACGCACCCTGACGATCCCTAACGACGCACCCTGACGAACCCTAACGACGCACCCTGACGCACCCTAACGACGCACCCTGACGCACCCTAACGACGCACCCTGACGCACCCTAACAACGCACCCTAACGACAGGAAGCACCCTGACGCACCCTAACGACGCACCCTGACGCACCCTAACAACGCACCCTAACGACACAACGCACCCCGACGAACCCTAACGACGCACCCTGACGCACCCTAACGACGCACCCTGACGCACCCTAACGACGCACCCTGACGAACCCTAACGACGCACCCTGACACACCCTAACAACGCACCCTGACGACACAACGCACCCTGACGAACCCTAACGACGCACCCTGACGCACCGTAACGACGCACCCTAACGACAGGACGCACCCTGACGCACCCTAACGACGCACCCTGACGCACCCTAACGACGCACCCTGACGAACCCTAACGACGCACCCTGACGCACCCTAACGACGCACCCTGACGAACCCTAACGACGCACCCTAACGACAGGACGCACCCTGACGCACCCTGACGCACCCTGACGCACCCTAACAACGCACCCTAATGACACAACGCACCCTGACGCACCCTAACGACGCACCCTGACGCACCCTAACGACGCACCCTGACGAACCCTAACGACGCACCCTGACGAACCCTAACGACGCACCCTGACGCACCCTAACGACGCACCCTGACGCACCCTAACGAAGCACCCTGACGCACCCTAACGACGCACCCTAACGACGCACCCTGACACACCGTAACGACGCACCCTGACGACACAACGCACCCTGACGAACCCTAACGACGCACCCTGACGCACCGTAACGACGCACCCTAACGACAGGACGCACCCTGACGCACCCTAACGACGCACCCTGACGCACCCTAACGACGCACCCTGACGAACCCTAACGACGCACCCTGACGCACCCTAACGACGCACCCTGACGAACCCTAACGACGCACCCTAACAACAGGACGCACCCTGACGCACCCTAACGACGCACCCTGACGCACCCTAACAACGCACCCTAACGACACAACGCACCCTGACGCACCCTAACGACGCACCCTGACGCACCCTAACGACGCACCCTGACGCACCCTAACGACGCACCCTGACGATCCCTAACGACGCACCCTGACGAACCCTAACGACGCACCCTGACGCACCCTAACGACGCACCCTGACGCACCCTAACGACGCACCCTGACGCACCCTAACGACGCACCCTGACGCACCCTAACAACGCACCCTAACGACAGGAAGCACCCTGACGCACCCTAACGACGCACCCTGACGCACCCTAACAACGCACCCTAACGACACAACGCACCCCGACGAACCCTAACGACGCACCCTGACGCACCCTAACGACGCACCCTGACGCACCCTAACGACGCACCCTGACGCACCCTAACGACGCACCCTGACACACCCTAACAACGCACCCTGACGACCCTAACGACGCACCCTGACGCACCCTAACGACGCACCCTGACGCACCCTAACGACGCACCCTGACGAACCCTAACGACGCACCCTGACGAACCCTAACGACGCACCCTGACGCACCCTAACGACGCACCCTGACGCACCCTAACGACGCACCCTGACGCACCCTAACAACGCACCCTAACAACAGGAAGCACCCTGACGCACCCTAACGACGCACCCTGACGCACCCTAACGACGCACCCTGACGCACCCTAACGACGCACCCTGACGCACCCTAACGACGCACCCTGACGCACCCTAACGACGCACCCTGACGCACCCTAACAACGCACCCTAACGACAGGACGCACCCTGACTCACCCTAACGACGCACCCTGACGCACCCTAAAAACGCACCCTAACGACAGGACCTACCCTGACGCACCCTAACGATGCACCCTGACGCACCCTAACGACGCACCCTGACGCACCCTAACGACGCACCCTGACGCACCCTAACGACGCACCCTGACACACCCTAACAACGCACCCTGACGACACAACGCACCCTGACGAACCCTAACGACGCACCCTGACGCACCGTAACGACGCACCCTAACGACAGGACGCACCCTGACGCACCCTAACGACGCACCCTGACGCACCCTAACGACGCACCCTGACGAACCCTAACGACGCACCCTGACGCACCCTAACGACGCACCCTGACGAACCCTAACGACGCACCCTGACGCACCCTAACAACGCACCCTAACGACAGGACGCACCCTGACTCACCCTAACGACGCACCCTGACGCACCCTAAAAACGCACCCTAACGACAGGACCTACCCTGACGCACCCTAACGACGCACCCTGACGCACCCTAACGACGCACCCTGACGCACCCTAACGACGCACCCTGACGCACCCTAACGACGCACCCTGACACACCCTAACAACGCACCCTGACGACACAACGCACCCTGACGAACCCTAACGACGCACCCTGACGCACCGTAACGACGCACCCTAACGACAGGACGCACCCTGACGCACCCTAACGACGCACCCTGACGCACCCTAACGACGCACCCTGACGAACCCTAACGACGCACCCTGACGCACCCTAACGACGCACCCTGACGAACCCTAACGACGCACCCTGACGAACCCTAACGACGCACCCTGACGCACCCTAACGACGCACCCTGACGCACCCTAACGACGCACCCTGACGCACCCTGACGCACCCTAACGACACAACGCACCCCGACGAACCCTAACGACGCACCCTGACGCACCCTAACGACGCACCCTGACGCACCCTAACGACGCACCCTGTAGAACCCTAACGACGCACCCTGACACACCCTAACAACGCACCCTGACGACACAACGCACCCTGACGAACCCTAACGACGCACCCTGACGCACCCTAACGACGCACCCTGACGCACCCTAACAACGCACCCTAACGACACAACGCACCCTGACGCACCCTAACGACGCACCCTGACGCACCCTAACGACGCACCCTGACGAACCCTAACGACGCACCCTGACGAACCCTAACGACGCACCCTGACGCACCCTAACGACGCACCCTGACGCACCCTAACAACGCACCCTAACGACATGACGCACCCTATCGAACCCTAACGATGCACCCTGACGCACCCTAACGACGCACCCTGACGCACCCTAACGAAGCACCCTGACGAACCCTAACGACGCACCCTGACGCACCCTAACGACGCACCCTGACGCACCCTAACGACGCACCCTGACGAACCCTAACGACGCACCCTGACGCACACTAACGATGCACCCTGACGCACCCTAACGACGCACCCTGACGCACCCTAACGACGCACCCTGACGAACCCTAACGACGCACCCTGACGCACCCTAACAACGCACCCTAACGACATGACGCACCCTGACGCACCCTAACGACGCACCCTGACGCACCCTAACGACGCACCCTGACGCACCCTAACGACGCACCCTGACGCACCCTAACGACGCACCCTGACGCACCCTAACGACGCACCCTGACGAACCCTAACGACGCACCCTGACGCACCCTAACGACGCACCCTGACGCACCCTAACGACGCACCCTGACGAACCCTAACGACGCACCCTGACGCACCCTAACGACGCACCCTGATGCACCCTAACGACGCACCCTGACGCACCCTAACGACGCACCCTGATGCACCCTAACAACGCACCCTAACGACGCACCCTGGCGAACCCTAACGACGCACCCTGACGCACCCTAACGACGCACCCTGACGCACGCTAACGACGCACCCTGACGCACCCTAACGACGCACCCTGACGCACCCTAATGACACACCCTGACGCACCCTAACGACGCACCCTGACGCACCCTAACGACGCACCCTGACGCACCCTAACGACGCACCCTGACGCACCCTAACAACGCACCCTAACGACATGACGCACCCTGACGAACCCTAACGACGCACCCTGACGCACCCTAACGACGCACCCTGACGCATCCTAACGACGCACCCTGACGCACCCTAACGACGCACCCTGACGCACCCTAACGACGCACCCTGACGCACCCTAACGACGCACCCTGACGCACCCTAACGACGCACCCTGACGCACCCTAACGACGCACCCTGACGCACCCTAACGACGCACCCTGACGCACCCTAACGACGCACCCTGATGCACCCTAACAACGCACCCTAACGACGCACCCTGACGCACCCTAACGACGCACCCTAACGACACGACGCACCCTGACGAACCCTAACGACGCACCCTGACGCACCCTAACGACGCACCCTGACGCACCCTGACGCACCCTAACAACGCACCCTGACGCACCCTAACAACGCACCCTGACGAACCCTAACGACGCACCCTGACGAACCCTAACGATGCACCCTGACGCACCCTAACGACGCACCCTGACGCACCCTAACAACGCACCCTGACGACACAACGCACCCTGACGAACCCTAACGACGAACCCTGACGAACCGTAACGACGCACCCTGACGAACCCTAACGACCCTAACGACGCACCCTGACGACACAACGCAACGACGAACCCTGACGAACACTAACGACGCACCCTGACGCACCCTAACGACGCACCCTGACGCACCCTAACGACGCACCCTGACGTACCCTAACAACGCACCCTGATGACACAACGCACCCTGACGAACCCTAACGACGCACCCTGACGCACCCTAACGACGCACCCTGACGCACCCTAACAACGCACCCTAACGACATGACGCACCCTGACGCACCCTAACGACGCACCCTGACGAACCCTAACGACGCACCCTGACGCACCCTAACGACGCACCCTGACGCACCCTAACGACGCACCCTGACGAACCCTAACGACGCACCCTGACGCACCCTAACGACGCACCCTGATGCACCCTAACGACGCACCCTGACGCACCATAACGACGCACCCTGACGCACCCTAACGACGCACCCTGACGAACCCTAACGACGCACCCTGACGCACCCTAACAACGCACCCTAACGACATGACGCACCCTGACGAACCCTAACGATGCACCCTGACGCACCCTAACGACGCACCCTGACGCACCCTAACGACGCACCCTAACGACACGACGCACCCTGACGAACCCTAACGACGCACCCTGACGCACCCTAACGACGCACCCTGATGCACCCTGACGCACCCTGACGCACCCTGACGCACCCTAACAACGCACCCTGACGACACAACGCACCCTGACGAACCCTAACGACGCACCCTAACAACGCACCCTAACGACATGACGCACCCTGACGAACCCTAACGACTCACCCTGACGCACCCTAACGACGCACCCTGACGCACCCTAACGACGCACCCTGACGCACCCTAACAACGCACCCTGACGACACAACGCACCCTGACGAACCCTAACGACGAACCCTGACGAACCCTAACGACGCACCCTGACGCACCCTAACGACGCACCCTGACGCACGCTAACGACGCACCCTGACGCACCCTAACAACGCACCCTGACGACACAACGCTCCCTGACGAACCCTAACGACGCACCCTGACGAACCCTAACGACGCACCCTGACGCACCCTAACAACGCACCCTAACGACATGACGCACCCTGACAAACCCTAACGACGCACCCTGACGCACCCTAACGACGCACCCTGACGCACCCTAACGACGCACCCTGACGCACCCTGACGCACCCTGACACGAACCCTAACAACGCACCCTAACAACGCACCCTGACGCACCCTAACGACGCACCCTGACGCACCCTAACGACGCACCCTGACGCACCCTAACGACGCACCCTGACGCACCCTAACGACGCACCCTGACGCACCCTAACGACGCACCCTGACGCACCCTAACGACGCACCCTGACGAACCCTAACGACGCACCCTGACGCACCCTAACGACGCACCCTGACGCACCCTAACAACGCACCCTGACGCACCCTAACGACGCACCCTGACGCACCCTAACGACGCACCCTGACGCACCCTAACGACGCACCCTAACGACGCACCCTGACGCACCCTAACGACGCACCCTAACGACGCACCCTGACGCACCCTAACGACGCACCCTGACGCACCCTAACGACGCACCCTGACGCACCCTAACGACGCACCCTGACGCACCCTAACGACGCACCCTGACGCACCCTAACGACGCACCCTGACGAACCCTAACGACGCACCCTGACGCACCCTAACGACGCACCCTGACGCACCCTAACAACGCACCCTGACGCACCCTAACGACGCACCCTGACGCACCCTAACGACGCACCCTGACGCACCCTAACGACGCACCCTAACGACGCACCCTGACGCACCCTAACGACGCACCCTAACGACGCACCCTAACGACGCACCCTAACGACGCACCCTGACGCACCCTAACAACGCACCCTGACGCACCCTAACAACGCACCCTGACGACACAACGCACCCTGACGAACCCTAACGACGAACCCTGACGAACACTAACGACGCACCCTGACGCACCCTAACGACGCACCCTGACGCACCCTAACAACGCACCCTGACGACACAACGCACCCTGACGAACCCTAACGACGCACCCTAACAACGCACCCTAACGACATGACGCACCCTGACGAACCCTAACGACGCACCCTGACGCACCCTAACGACGCACCCTGACGCACCCTAACGACGCACCCTGACGCACCCTAACAACGCACCCTAACGACATGACGCACCCTATCGAACCCTAACGATGCACCCTGACGCACCCTAACGATGCACCCTGACGCACCCTAACGACGCACCCTGACGCACCCTAACGAAGCACCCTGACGAACCCTACAGACGCACCCTGACGCACCCTAACGACGCACCCTGATGCACCCTAACGACGCACCCTGACGAACCCTAACGACGCACCCTGACGAACCCTAACGACGCACCCTGACGCACCCTAACAACGCACCCTAACGACATGACGCACCCTGACGAACCCTAACGACGCACCCTGACGCACCCTAACGACGCACCCTGACGCACCCTAACGACGCACCCTGACGCACCCTAACGACGCACCCTGACGAACCCTAACGACGCACCTTGATGCACCCTAACGACGCACCCTGATGCACCCTAACGACGCACCCTGACGCACCCTAACGACGCACCCTGATGCACCCTAACAACGCACCCTAACGACGCACCCTGGCGAACCCTAACGACGCACCCTGACGCACCCTAACGACGCACCCTGACGCACCCTAACGACGCACCCTGACAAACCCTAACGACGCACCCTGACGCACCCTAACGACGCACCCTGATGCACCCTAACGACGCACCCTGACGCACCCTAACGACGCACCCTGACGCACCCTAACGACGCACCCTGACGAACCCTAACGACGCACCCTGACGCACCCTAACGACGCACCCTGACGCACGCTAACGACGCACCCTGACGCACCCTAACAACGCACCCTGACGACACAACGCACCCTGACGAACCCTAACGACGCACCCTGACGAACCCTAACGACGCACCCTGACGCACCCTAACGACGCACCCTGACGACCCCTAACGACACACACTGACGCACCCTAATGACGCACCCTGACGCACCCTAACGACGCACCCTGACGCACCCTGACGCACCCTGACGCACCCTGACGCACCCTAACGACGCACCCTGAAGCACCCTAACGACGCACCCTGACGCACCCTAACAACGCACCCTAACGACATGACGCACCCTGACGAACCCTAACGACGCACCCTGACGCACCCTAACGACGCACCCTGACGCACCCTAACGACGCACCCTGACGCACCCTAACGACGCACCCTGACGCACCCTAACGACGCACCCTGACGAACCCTAACGACGCACCCTGACGAACCCTAACGACGCACCCTGACGCACCCTAACGACGCACCCTGACGCACCCTAACGACGCACCCTGACGCACCCTAACGACGCACCCTGATGCACCCTAACAACGCACCCTAACGACGCACCCTGGCGAACCCTAACGACGCACCCTGACGCACCCTAACAACGCACCCTAACGACATGACGCACCCTGACGCACCCTAACGACGCACCCTGACGCACCCTAACGACGCACCCTGACGCACCCTAACGACGCACCCTGACGCACCCTAACGACGCACCCTGACGCACCCTAACGACGCACCCTGACGCACCCTAACGACGCACCCTGACGACCCCTAACGACGCACCCTGACGCACCCTAACGACGCACCCTGACGCACCCTAACAACGCACCCTGACGCACCCTAACGACGCACCCTGACGCACCCTAACGACGCACCCTGACGCACCCTAACGACGCACCCTAACGACGCACCCTGACGCACCCTAACGACGCACCCTAACGACGCACCCTGACACACCCTAACGACGCACCCTGACGCACCCTAACAACGCACCCTGACGCACCCTAACAACGCACCCTGACGACACAACGCACCCTGACGAACCCTAACGACGAACCCTGACGAACACTAACGACGCACCCTGACGCACCCTAACGACGCACCCTGACGCACCCTAACAACGCACCCTGACGACACAACGCACCCTGACGAACCCTAACGACGCACCCTAACAACGCACCCTAACGACATGACGCACCCTGACGAACCCTAACGACGCACCCTGACGCACCCTAACAACGCACCCTGACGCACCCTAACGACGCACCCTGACGCACCCTAACAACGCACCCTAACGACATGACGCACCCTATCGAACCCTAACGATGCACCCTGACGCACCCTAACGATGCACCCTGACGCACCCTAACGACGCACCCTGACGCACCCTAACGAAGCACCCTGACGAACCCTATAGACGCACCCTGACGCACCCTAACGACGCACCCTGATGCACCCTAACGACGCACCCTGACGAACCCTAACGACGCACCCTGACGAACCCTAACGACGCACCCTGACGCACCCTAACAACGCACCCTAACGACATGACGCACCCTGACGAACCCTAACGACGCACCCTGACGCACCCTAACGACGCACCCTGACGCACCCTAACGACGCACCCTGACGCACCCTAACGACGCACCCTGATGCACCCTAACAACGCACCCTAACGACGCACCCTGGCGAACCCTAACGACGCACCCTGACGAACCCTAACGACGCACCCTGACGCACCCTAACGACGCACCCTGACGCACCCTAACGACGCACCCTGACAAACCCTAACGACGCACCCTGACGCACCCTAACGACGCACCCTGATGCACCCTAACGACGCACCCTGACGCACCCTAACGACGCACCCTGATGCACCCTAACAACGCACCCTAACGACGCACCCTGACGCACCCTAACGACGCACCCTGACGCACCCTAACGACGCACCCTGACGCACCCTAACAACGCACCCTGACGACACAACGCACCCTGACGCACCCTAACGACGCACCCTGACGCACCCTAACGACGCACCCTGACGCACCCTAACAACGCACCCTGACGACACAACGCACCCTGACGAACCCTAACGACGCACCCTGACGAACCCTAACGACGCACCCTGACGCACCCTAACGACGCACCCTGACGACCCCTAACGACACACACTGACGCACCCTAATGACGCACCCTGACGCACCCTAACGACGCACCCTGACGCACCCTGACGCACCCTGACGCACCCTGACGCACCCTAACGACGCACCCTGAAGCACCCTAACGACGCACCCTGACGCACCCTAACAACGCACCCTAACGACATGACGCACCCTGACGAACCCTAACGACGCACCCTGACGCACCCTAACGACGCACCCTGACGCACCCTAACGACGCACCCTGACGCACCCTAACGACGCACCCTGACGCACCCTAACGACGCACCCTGACGAACCCTAACGACGCACCCTGACGAACCCTAACGACGCACCCTGACGCACCCTAACGACGCACCCTGACGCACCCTAACGACGCACCCTGACGCACCCTAACGACGCACCCTGATGCACCCTAACAACGCACCCTAACGACGCACCCTGGCGAACCCTAACGACGCACCCTGACGCACCCTAACGACGCACCCTGACGACCCCTAACGACGCACCCTGACGCACCCTAACGACGCACCCTGACGCACCCTAACAACGCACCCTGACGCACCCTAACGACGCACCCTGACGCACCCTAACGACGCACCCTGACGCACCCTAACGACGCACCCTAACGACGCACCCTGACGCACCCTAACGACGCACCCTAACGACGCACCCTGACACACCCTAACGACGCACCCTGACGCACCCTAACAACGCACCCTGACGCACCCTAACAACGCACCCTGACGACACAACGCACCCTGACGAACCCTAACGACGAACCCTGACGAACACTAACGACGCACCCTGACGCACCCTAACGACGCACCCTGACGCACCCTAACAACGCACCCTGACGACACAACGCACCCTGACGAACCCTAACGACGCACCCTAACAACGCACCCTAACGACATGACGCACCCTGACGAACCCTAACGACGCACCCTGACGCACCCTAACGACGCACCCTGACGCACCCTAACGACGCACCCTGACGCACCCTAACAACGCACCCTAACGACATGACGCACCCTATCGAACCCTAACGATGCACCCTGACGCACCCTAACGATGCACCCTGACGCACCCTAACGACGCACCCTGACGCACCCTAACGAAGCACCCTGACGAACCCTATAGACGCACCCTGACGCACCCTAACGACGCACCCTGATGCACCCTAACGACGCACCCTGACGAACCCTAACGACGCACCCTGACGAACCCTAACGACGCACCCTGACGCACCCTAACAACGCACCCTAACGACATGACGCACCCTGACGAACCCTAACGACGCACCCTGACGCACCCTAACGACGCACCCTGACGCACCCTAACGACGCACCCTGACGCACCCTAACGACGCACCCTGATGCACCCTAACAACGCACCCTAACGACGCACCCTGGCGAACCCTAACGACGCACCCTGACGAACCCTAACGACGCACCCTGACGCACCCTAACGACGCACCCTGACGCACCCTAACGACGCACCCTGACAAACCCTAACGACGCACCCTGACGCACCCTAACGACGCACCCTGATGCACCCTAACGACGCACCCTGACGCACCCTAACGACGCACCCTGATGCACCCTAACAACGCACCCTAACGACGCACCCTGGCGAACCCTAACGACGCACCCTGACGCACCCTAACGACGCACCCTGACGCACGCTAACGACGCACCCTGACGCACCCTAACAACGCACCCTGACGACACAACGCACCCTGACGAACCCTAACGACGCACCCTGACGAACCCTAACGACGCACCCTGACGCACCCTAACGACGCACCCTGACGACCCCTAACGACACACACTGACGCACCCTAATGACGCACCCTGACGCACCCTAACGACGCACCCTGACGCACCCTGACGCACCCTGACGCACCCTGACGCACCCTAACGACGCACCCTGACGCATCTTAACGACGTACCCTGACGTACCCTAACGACGCACCCTGACGCACCCTAACAACACACCCTAACAACATGACGCACCCTGACGAACCCTAACGACGCACCCTGACGCACCCTAACGACGCACCCTGACGCACCCTAACGACGCACCCTGACGCACCCTAACGACGCACCCTGACGCACCCTAACGACGCACCCTGACGAACCCTAACGACGCACCCTGACGAACCCTAACGACGCACCCTGACGCACCCTAACGACGCACCCTGACGCACCCTAACGACGCACCCTGACGCACCCTAACGACGCACCCTGATGCACCCTAACAACGCACCCTAACGACGCACCCTGGCGAACCCTAACGACGCACCCTGACGCACCCTAACAACGCACCCTAACGACATGACGCACCCTGACGAACCCTAACGACGCACCCTGACGCACCCTAACGACGCACCCTGACGCACCCTAACGACGCACCCTAACGACACGACGCACCCTGACGAACCCTAACAACGCACCCTGACGCACCCTAACGACGCACCCTGACGCACCCTAACGACGCACCCTGACGCACCCTAACAACGCACCCTGACGCACCCTAACAACGCACCCTGACGAACCCTAACGACGCACCCTGACGAACCCTAACGACGCACCCTGACGCACCCTAACGACGCACCCTGACGCACCCTAACGACGCACCCTGACGACACAACGCACCCTGACGAACCCTAACGACGCACCCTGACGAACCGTAACGACGCACCCTGACGTACCCTAACAACGCACCCTGACGACACAACGCACCCTGACGAACCCTAACGACGAACCCTGACGAACCCTAACGACGCACCCTGACGCACCCTAACGACGCACCCTGACGCACCCTAACGACGCACCCTGACGCACCCTAACGACGCACCCTGACGACCCTAACGACGCACCCTGACGCACCCTAACGACGCACCCTGAAGAACCCTAACGACGCACCCTGACGAACCCTAACGACGCACCCTGACGAACCCTAACGATGCACCCTGACGCACCCTAACGACGCACCCTGACGCACCCTAAAGACGCACCCTGACGCACCCTAACGACGCACCCTGACGCACCCTAACAACGCACCCTAACGCACCCTAGCGACGCACCCTGACGCACCCTAACGCACCCTGACGCACCCTAACGACGCACCCTGACGCACCCTAACGACAGGACCACCCTGACGCACCCTAACGACGCACCCTGACGCACCCTAACGACGCACCCTGACGCACCCTAACGACGCACCCTGACGCACCCTAACAACGCACCCTGACGCACCCAACGCACCCTGACGAACCCTAACGACGCACCCTGACGCACCCTAACGACGACTGACGCACCCTAACGACGCGCACCGACGCACCCTAACGACGCACCCTGACGCACCCTAACGACGCACCCTGACGCACCCTAACGACGCACCCTGACGCACCCTAACGACGCACCCTGACGCACCCTAACGACGCACCCTGACGAACCCTAACGACGCACCCTAACAACAGGACGCACCCTGACGCACCCTAACGACGCACCCTGACGCACCCTAACAACGCACCCTAACGACACAACGCACCCTGACGCACCCTAACGACGCACCCTGACGCACCCTAACGACGCACCCTGACGCACCCTAACGACGCACCCTGACGATCCCTAACGACGCACCCTGACGCACCCTAACGACGCACCCTGAAACCTAAACGCACCCTAACGACGCACCCTGACGCACCCTAACGACGCACCCTGACGCACCCTAACAACGCACCCTAACGACAGGAAGCACCCTGACGCACCCTAACGACGCACCCTGACGCACCCTAACAACGCACCCTAACGACACAACGCACCCCGACGAACCCTAACGACGCACCCTGACGCACCCTAACAACGCACCCTGACGACACAACGCACCCTGACGAACCCTAACGACGAACCCTGACGAACACTAACGACGCACCCTGACGCACCCTAACGACGCACCCTGACGCACCCTAACGACGCACCCTGACGCACCCTAACAACGCACCCTGACGACGAACAACGCACCCTGACGAACCCTAACGACGCACCCTGACGAACCCTAACGACGCACCCTGACGAACCCTAACGATGCACCCTGACGCACCCTAACGACGCACCCTGACGCACCCTAAAGACGCACCCTGACGCACCCTAACGACGCACCCTGACGCACCCTAACAACGCACCCTAACGACAGGACGCACCCTGACTCACCCTAACGACGCACCCTGACGCACCCTAAAAACGCACCCTAACGACAGGACCTACCCTGACGCACCCTAACGACGCACCCTGACGCACCCTAACGACGCACCCTGACGCACCCTAACGACGCACCCTGACGCACCCTAACGACGCACCCTGACACACCCTAACAACGCACCCTGACGACACAACGCACCCTGACGAACCCTAACGACGCACCCCGACGCACCGTAACGACGCACCCTAACGACAGGACGCACCCTGACGACACAACGCACCCTGACGAACCCTAACGACGCACCCTGACGCACCCTAACGACGCACCCTGACGCACCCTAACGACGCACCCTGACGACCCCTAACGACACACACTGACGCACCCTAACGACGCACCCTGACGCACCCTAACGACGCACCCTAACGACGCACCCTGACGCACCCTAACGACGCACCCTGACGCACCCTAACGACGCACCCTGACGCACCCTAACGACGCACCCTGACGCACCCTAACAACGCACCCTAACGACATGACGCACCCTGACGCACCCTAACGACGCACCCTGACGCACCCTGACGCACCCTAACAACGCACCCTGACGACACAACGCACCCTGACGCACCCTAACGACGCACCCTGACGCACCGTAACGACGCACCCTGACGCACCCTAACAACGCACCCTGACGACACAACGCACCCTGACGAACCCTAACGACGCACCCTGACGAACACTAACGACGCACCCTGACACACCCTAACGACGCACCCTGACGCACCCTAACGACGCACCCTGACGCACCCTAACGACGCACCCTGACGCACCCTAACAACGCACCCTGACGAACCCTAACGACGCACCCTGACGCACCCTAACGACGCACCCTGACGCACCCTAACAACGCAACCTAACGACATGACGCACCCTGACGCACCCTAACGACGCACCCTGACGCACCCTAACAACGCACCCTGACGCACCCTAACGACGCACCCTGACGCACCCTAACGACGCACCCTGACGCACCCTAACGACGCACCCTGACGAACCCTAACGACGCACCCTGACGCACCCTAACGACGCACCCTGACGCACCCTAACAACGCACCCTGACGACACAACGCACCCTGACGAACCCTAACGACGCACCCTGACGCACCCTAACGACGCACCCTGACGCACCCTAACAACGCACCCTAACGACACGCACCCTGACGAA
Source organism: Salvelinus alpinus (assembly GCF_045679555.1). Taxonomy (NCBI): domain Eukaryota; kingdom Metazoa; phylum Chordata; class Actinopteri; order Salmoniformes; family Salmonidae; genus Salvelinus; species Salvelinus alpinus. The sequence continues at coordinate 100,207 of NW_027256016.1, forward strand.
CCCTAACGACGCACCCTGGCGAACGACGCACCCTAACGACGCACCCTGATGCACGCTAACGACGAACCCTGACGAACACTAATGACGCACCCTGACGCACCCTAACGACGCACCCTGACGCACCCTAACAACGCACCCTGACGACACAACGCACCCTGACGCACCCTAACGACGCACCCTGACGCACCCTAACGACGCACCCTGACGTACCCTAACAACACACCCTGACGACACAACGCACCCTGACGAACCCTAACGACGAACCCTGACGAACCCTAACGACGCACCCTGACGCACCCTAACAACGCACCCTAACGACATGACGCACCCTGACGAACCCTAACGACGCACCCTGACGCACCCTAACGACGCACCCTGACGCACCCTAACGACGCACCCTGACGCACCCTAACGACGCACCCTGACGCACCCTAACGACGCACCCTGACGAACCCTAACGACGCACCCTGACGCACCCTAACGACGCACCCTGACGCACCCTAACAACGCACCCTGACGACACAACGCACCCTGACGAACCCTAACGACGCACCCTGACGCACCCTAACGACGCACCCTGATGCACCCTAACAACGCACCCTAACGACGCACCCTGGCGAACCCTAACGACGCACCCTGACGCACCCTAACGACGCACCCTGATGCACGCTAACGACGCACCCTGACGCACCCTAACGACGCACCCTGACGCACCCTAACGACGCATGACGCACCCTGACGCACCCTAACGACTCACCCTGACGCACCCTAACGACGCACCCTGACGACATGACGCACCCTGACGAACCCTAACGACGCACCCTGACGCACCCTAACGACGCACCCTGACGCACCCTAACGACGCACCCTGACGCACCCTAACGACGCACCCTGACGAACCCTAACGACGCACCCTGACGAACCCTAACGACGCACCCTGACGCACCCTAACGACGCACCCTGACGCACCCTAACGACGCACCCTGACGCACCCTAACGACGCACCCTGACGCACCCTAACGACGCACCCTGACGCACCCTAACGACGCACCCTGACGCAACCTAACGACGCACCCTAACGACACGACGCACCCTGACGAACCCTAACGACGCACCGTGACGCACCCTAACGACGCACCCTGACGCACCCTAACGACGCACCCTGACGCACCCTAACAACGCACCCTGACGCACCCTAACAACGCACCCTGACGAACCCTAACGACGCACCCTGACGAACCCTAACGACGCACCCTGACGAACCCTAACGACGCACCCTGACGCACCCTAACAACGCACCCTGACGACACAACGCACCCTGACGCACCCTAACGACGAACGCACCCTGACGCACCCTAACGACGCACCCTGACGTACCCTAACAACACACCCTGACGACACAACGCACCCTGACGAACCCTAACGACGCACCCTGACGAACCCTAACGACGCACCCTGACGCACCCTAACAACGCACCCTAACGACATGACGCACCCTGACGAACCCTAACGACGCACCCTGACGCACCCTAACGACGCACCCTGACGCACCCTAACAACGCACCCTGACGCACCCTAACGACGCACCCTGACGCACCCTAACGACGCACCCTGACGCACCCTAACGACTCACCCTGACGCACCCTAACGACGCACCCTGACGCACCCTAACGACGCACCCTGACGAACCCTAACGACGCACCCTGACGCACCCTAACGACGCACCCTGACGCACCCTAACGACGCACCCTGACGAACCCTAACGACGCACCCTGACGCACCCTAACGACGCACCCTGATGCACCCTAACGACGCACCCTGACGCACCCTAACGACGCACCCTGATGCACCCTAACAACGCACCCTAACGACGCACCCTGACGCACCCTAACGACGCACCCTGACCCTAACGACGCACCCTGACGCACGCTAACGACGCACCCTGACGCACCCTGACGCACCCGGACGCACCCTAACGACGCACCCTGACGCACCCTAACGACGCACCCTGACGCACCCTAACGACGCACCCTAACGACATGACGCACCCTGACGAACCCTAACGACGCACCCTGACGCACCCTAACGACGCACCCTGACGCACCCTAACGACGCACCCTGACGCACCCTAACGACGCACCCTGACGAACCCTAACGACGCACCCTGACGAACCCTAACGACGCACCCTGACGCACCCTAACGACGCACCCTGACGCACCCTAACGACGCACCCTGACGCACCCTAAAGACGCACCCTGACGCACCCTAACAACGCACCCTAACGACGCACCCTGACGCACCCTAACGACGCACCCTGACGCACCCTAAACTTGACGGAACAACGCACCCTGACGAACCCTAACGACGCACCCTGACGCACCTTAACGACGCACCCTGACGCACCCTAACGACGCACCCTAACGACACGACGCACCCTGACGAACCCTAACAACGCACCCTGACGCACCCTAACGACGCACCCTGACGCACCCTGACGCACCCTAACAACGCACCCTGACGCACCCTAACAACGCACCCTGACGAACCCTAACGACGCACCCTGACGAACCCTAACGACGCACCCTGACGCACCCTAACGACGCACCCTGACGCACCCTAACAACGCACCCTGACGACACAACGCACCCTGACGAACCCTAACGACGAACCCTGACGAACCGTAACGACGCACCCTGACGTACCCTAACAACGCACCCTGACGACACAACGCACCCTGACGAACCCTAACGACGCACCCTGACGAACCCTAACGACGCACCCTGACGCACCCTAACAACGCACCCTAACGACATGACGCACCCTGACGCACCCTAACGACGCACCCTGACGAACCCTAACGACGCACCCTGACGCACCCTAACGACGCACCCTGACGCACCCTAACGACGCACCCTGACGCACCCTAACGATGCACCCTGACGCACCCTAACGACGCACCCTGACGCACCCTAACGACGCACCCTGACGAACCCTAACGACGCACCCTGACGAACCCTAACGACGCACCCTGACGCACCCTAACGACGCACCCTGACGCACCCTAACGACGCACCCTGACGCACCCTAACGACGCACCCTGATGCACCCTAACAACGCACCCTAACGACGCACCCTGGCGAACCCTAACGACGCACCCTGACGCACCCTAACAACGCACCCTAACGACATGACGCACCCTGACGAACCCTAACGACGCACCCTGACGAACCTTAACGACGCACCCTGGCGCACCCTAACGACGCACCCCAGCGACACGACGCACCCTGACGAACCCTAACAACGCACCCTGACGCACCCTAACGACGCACCCTGACGCACCCTGACGCACCCTGACGCACCCTGACGCACCCTAACAACGCACCCTGACGCACCCTAACAACGCACCCTGACGAACCCTAACGACGCACCCTGACGAACCCTAACGACGCACCCTGACGCACCCTAACGACGCACCCTGATGCACCCTAACGACGCACCCTGACGCACCCTAACGACGCACCCTGATGCACCCTAACAACGCACCCTAACGACGCACCCTGGCGAACCCTAACGATGCACCCTGACGCACCCTAACGACGCACCCTGACGCACGCTAACGACGCACCCTGACGCACCCTAACGACGCACCCTGACGCACCCTAACGACGCACCCTGAAGCACTCTAACGACGCACCCTGACGCACCCTAACGACGCACCCTGACGAACCCTAACGACGCACCCTGACGCACCCTAACAACGCACCCTGACGACACAACGCACCCTGACGCACCCTAACGACGAACCCTGACGAACCGTAACGACGCACCCTGACGTACCCTAACAACACACCCTGACGACACAACGCACCCTGACGAACCCTAACGACGCACCCTGACGAACCCTAACGACGCACCCTGACACACCCTAACGACGCACCCTGACGCACCCTAACGACGCACCCTGACGCACCCTAACGACGCACCCTGACGCACCCTAACAACGCACCCTGACGACACAACGCACCCTGACGAACCCTAACGACGCACCCTGACGAACCCTAACGACGCACCCTGACGCACCCTAACAACGCACCCTAACGACATGACGCACCCTGACGAACCCTAACGACGCACCCTGACGCACCCTAACGACGCACCCTGACGCACCCTAACGACGCACCCTGACGCACCCTAACGACGCACCCTGACGCACCCTAACGACGCACCCTGACGAACCCTAACGACGCACCCTGACGCACCCTAACGACGCACCCTGACGCACCCTAACGACGCACCCTGACGCACCCACAACGCACCCTGACGCACCCTAACGAAGCACCCTGACGCACCCTAACGACGCACCCTGATGCACCCTAACAACGCACCCTAACGACGCACCCTGGCGAACCCTAACGACGCACCCTGACGCACCCTAACGACGCACCCTGATGCACGCTAACGACGAACCCTGACGAACACTAACGACGCACCCTGACGCACCCTAACGACGCACCCTGACGCACCCTAACGACGCACCCTGACGCACCCTAACGACGCACCCTGACGCACCCTAACGACGCACCCTGACGCACCCTAACGACTCACCCTGACGCACCCTAACGACGCACCCTGACGCACCCTAACGACGCACCCTGACGAACCCTAACGACGCACCCTGACGCACCCTAACGACGCACCCTGACGCACCCTAACGACGCACCCTGACGAACCCTAACGACGCACCCTGACGCACCCTAACGACGCACCCTGACGAACCCTAACGAAGCACCCTGACGCACCCTAACGACGCACCCTGAAACACCCTAACAACGCACCCTGACGCACACTAACGCACCCTGGCGAACCCTAACGACGCACCCTGACGCACCCTAACGACGCACCCTGACGCACGCTAACGACGCACCCTGACGCACCCTGACGCACCCTGACGCACCCTAACGACGCACCCTGACGCACTCTAACGACGCACCCTGACGCACCCTAACAACGCACCCTAACGACATGACGCACCCTGACGAACCCTAACGACGCACCCTGACGCACCCTAACGACGCACCCTGACGCACCCTAACGACGCACCCTGACGCACCCTAACGACGCACCCTGACGAACCCTAACGACGCACCCTGACGAACCCTAACGACGCACCCTGACGCACCCTAACAACGCACCCTGACGCACCCTAACGACGCACCCTGACGCACCCTAAAGACGCACCCTGATGCACCCTAACAACGCACCCTAACGACGCACCCTGGCGAACCCTAACGACGCACCCTGACGCACCCTAACAACGCACCCTAACGACATGACGCACCCTGACGAACCCTAACGACGCACCCTGACGCACCTTAACGACGCACCCTGACGCACCCTAACGACGCACCCTAACGACACGACGCACCCTGACGAACCCTAACAACGCACCCTGACGCACCCTAACGACGCACCCTGACGCACCCTGACGCACCCTAACAACGCACCCTGACGCACCCTAACAACGCACCCTGACGAACCCTAACGACGCACCCTGACGAACCCTAACGACGCACCCTGACGCACCCTAACGACGCACCCTGACGCACCCTAACAACGCACCCTGACGACACAACGCACCCTGACGAACCCTAACGACGAACCCTGACGAACCGTAACGACGCACCCTGACGTACCCTAACAACGCACCCTGACGACACAACGCACCCTGACGAACCCTAACGACGCACCCTGACGAACCCTAACGACGCATCCTGACGCACCCTAACAACGCACCCTAACGACATGACGCACCCTGACGCACCCTAACGACGCACCCTGACGCACCCTAACGACGCACCCTGACACACCCTAACGACGCACCCTGACGCACCCTAACGACGCACCCTGACGCACCCTAACGATGCACCCTGACGCACCCTAACGACGCACCCTGACGCACCCTAACGACGCACCCTGACGAACCCTAACGACGCACCCTGACGAACCCTAACGACGCACCCTGACGCACCCTAACGACGCACCCTGACGCACCCTAACGACGCACCCTGACGCACCCTAACGACGCACCCTGATGCACCCTAACAACGCACCCTAACGACGCACCCTGGCGAACCCTAACGACGCACCCTGACGCACCCTAACAACGCACCCTAACGACATGACGCACCCTGACGAACCCTAACGACGCACCCTGACCCACCTTAACGACGCACCCTGACGCACCCTAACGACGCACCCCAGCGACACGACGCACCCTGACGAACCCTAACAACGCACCCTGACGCACCCTAACGACGCACCCTGACGCACCCTACGCACCCTGACCACCCTACGCACCCTAACAACGCACCCTGACGCACCCTAACAACGCACCTGACGAACCCTAACGACGCACCCTGACGAACCCTAACGACGCACCCTGACGCACCCTAACGACGCACCCTGATGCACCCTAACGACGCACCCTGACGCACCCTAACGACGCACCCTGATGCACCCTAACAACGCACCCTAACGACGCACCCTCGACGACCCTGAGCACCCTAACACGCACCCTAACGACATGACGCACCCTGACGCACCCTAACGACGCACCCTGACGAACCCTAACGACGCACCCTGACGCACCCTAACGACGCACCCTGACGCACCCTAACGACGCACCCTGACGCACCCTAACGATGCACCCTGACGCACCCTAACGACGCACCCTGACGCACCCTAACGACGCACCCTGACGAACCCTAACGACGCACCCTGACGAACCCTAACGACGCACCCTGACGCACCCTAACGACGCACCCTGACGCACCCTAACGACGCACCCTGACGCACCCTAACGACGCACCCTGATGCACCCTAACAACGCACCCTAACGACGCACCCTGGCGAACCCTAACGACGCACCCTGACGCACCCTAACAACGCACCCTAACGACATGACGCACCCTGACGAACCCTAACGACGCACCCTGACCCACCTTAACGACGCACCCTGACGCACCCTAACGACGCACCCCAGCGACACGACGCACCCTGACGAACCCTAACAACGCACCCTGACGCACCCTAACGACGCACCCTGACGCACCCTGACGCACCCTGACGCACCCTGACGCACCCTAACAACGCACCCTGACGCACCCTAACAACGCACCCTGACGAACCCTAACGACGCACCCTGACGAACCCTAACGACGCACCCTGACGCACCCTAACGACGCACCCTGATGCACCCTAACGACGCACCCTGACGCACCCTAACGACGCACCCTGATGCACCCTAACAACGCACCCTAACGACGCACCCTGGCGAACCCTAACGATGCACCCTGACGCACCCTAACGACGCACCCTGACGCACGCTAACGACGCACCCTGACGCACCCTGACGCACCCTGACGCACCCTAACGACGCACCCTGAAGCACTCTAACGACGCACCCTGACACACCCTAACAACGCACCCTAACGACATGACGCACCCTGACGAACCCTAACGACGCACCCTGACGCACCCTAACGACGCACCCTGACGCACCCTAACGACGCACCCTGACGAACCCTAACGACGCACCCTGACGAACCCTAACGACGCACCCTGACGCACCCTAACGACGCACCCTGACGCACCCTAACGACGCACCCTGACGCACCCTAAAGACGCACCCTGATGCACCCTAACAACGCACCCTAACGACGCACCCTGGCGAACCCTAACGACGCACCCTGACGCACCCTAACAACGCACCCTAACGACATGACGCACCCTGACGAACCCTAACGACGCACCCTGACGCACCTTAACGAAGCACCCTGACGCACCCTAACGACGCACCCTAACGACGCACCCTGACGAACCCTAACAACGCACCCTGATGCACCCTGACGCACCCTAACAACGCACCCTGACGCACCCTAACAACGCACCCTGACGAACCCTAACGACGCACCCTGACGAACCCTAACGACGCACCCTGACGCACCCTAACGACGCACCCTGACGCACCCTAACAACGCACCCTGACGACACAACGCACCCTGACGAACCCTAACGACGAACCCTGACGAACCGTAACGACGCACCCTGACGTACCCTAACAACGCACCCTGACGACACAACGCACCCTGACGAACCCTAACGACGCACCCTGACGCACCCTAACAACGCACCCTAACGACATGACGCACCCTGACGCACCCTAACGACGCACCCTGACGAACCCTAACGACGCACCCTGACGCACCCTAACGACGCACCCTGACGCACCCTAACGACGCACCCTGACGCACCCTAACGATGCACCCTGACGCACCCTAACGACGCACCCTGACGCACCCTAACGACGCACCCTGACGAACCCTAACGACGCACCCTGACGAACCCTAACGACGCACCCTGACGCACCCTAACGACGCACCCTGACGCACCCTAACGACGCACCCTGACGCACCCTAACGACGCACCCTGATGCACCCTAACAACGCACCCTAACGACGCACCCTGGCGAACCCTAACGACGCACCCTGACGCACCCTAACAACGCACCCTAACGACACGACGCACCCTGACGAACCCTAACGACGCACCCTGACGCACCTTAACGACGCACCCTGACGCACCCTAACGACGCACCCCAGCGACACGACGCACCCTGACGAACCCTAACAACGCACCCTGACGCACCCTAACGACGCACCCTGACGCACCCTGACGCACCCTGACGCACCCTGACGCACCCTAACAACGCACCCTGACGCACCCTAACAACGCACCCTGACGAACCCTAACGACGCACCCTGACAAACACTAACGACGCACCCTGACGCACCCTAACGACGCACCCTGACGCACCCTAACAACGCACCCTGACGACACAACGCACCCTGACGAACCCTAACGACGCACCCTGACGAACCGTAACGACGCACCCTGACGTACCCTAACAACGCACCCTGACGACACAACGCACCCTGACGAACCCTAACGACGCACCCTGACGAACCCTAACGACGCACCCTGACGCACCCTAACGACGCACCCTGACGCACCCTAACGACGCACCCTGACGTACCCTAACACCCTGACGCACCCTGACGACACAACGCACCCTGACGAACCCTAACGACGCACCCTGACGCACCCTAACAACGCACCCTGACGCACCCTAACAACGCACCCTAACGACATGACGCACCCTGACGCACCCTAACGACGCACCCTGACGAACCCTAACGACGCACCCTGAAGCACCCTAACGACGCACCCTGACGCACCCTAACGACGCACCCTGACGAACCCTAACGACGCACCCTGACGCACCCTAACTACGCACCCTGATGCACCCTAACGACGCACCCTGACGCACCATAACGACGCACCCTGATGCACCCTAACAACGCACCCTAACGACGCACCCTGGCGAACCCTAACGACGCACCCTGACGCACCCTAACAACGCACCCTAACGACATGACGCACCCTGACGAACCCTAACGATGCACCCTGACGCACCCTAACGACGCACCCTGACGCACCCTAACGACGCACCCTAACGACACGACGCACCCTGACGAACCCTAACGACGCACCCTGACGCACCCTAACGACGCACCCTGACGCACCCTGACGCACCCTGACGCACCCTAACAACGCACCCTGACGACACAACGCACCCTGACGCACCCTAACGACGCACCCTAACAACGCACCCTAACGACGCACCCTGACGCACCCTAACGACGCACCCTGACGCACCCTAACGACGCACCCTAACGCACCCTAACGACGCACCCTGACGCACCCTAACAACGCACCCTGACGACACAACGCACCCTGACGAACCCTAACGACGAACCCTGACGAACCCTAACGACGCACCCTGACGCACCCTAACGACGCACCCTGACGCACGCTAACGACGCACCCTGACGCACCCTAACAACGCACCCTGACGACACAACGCTCCCTGACGAACCCTAACGACGCACCCTGACGCACCCTAACGACGCACCCTGACGCACCCTAACAACGCACCCTAACGACACGACGCACCCTGACGAACCCTAACGACGCACCCTGACGCACCCTAACGACGCACCCTGACGCACCCTAACGACGCATCCTGACGCACCCTAACAACGCACCCTAACGACATGACGCACCGTAACGAACCCTAACGATGCAACCTGACGCACCCTAACGACGCACCCTGACGCACCCTAACGATGCACCCTGACGCACCCTAACGACGCACCCTGACGCACCCTAACGACGCACCCTGACGAACCCTAACGACGCACCCTGACGCACCCTGACGACACGACGCACCCTGACGAACCCTAACGACGCACCCTGACGCACCCTAACGACGCACCCTGACGCACCCTAACGACGCACCCTGACGCACCCTAACGACGCACCCTGACGCACCCTAACAACGCACCCTAACGACATGACGCACAGTAACGAACCCTAACGATGCACCCTGACGCACCCTAACGACGCACCCTGACGCACCCTAAAGATGCACCCTGACGCACCCTAACGACGCACCCTGACGCACCCTAACGACGCACCCTGACGAACCCTAACGACGCACCCTGACGCACCCTAACGACGCACCCTGATGCACCCTAACGACGCACCCTGACGAACCCTAACGACGCACCCTGACGCACCCTAACGACGCACCCTGATGCACCCTAACGACGCACCCTGACGCACCCTAACGACGCACCCTGATGCACCCTAACGACGCACCCTAACGACGCACCCTGGCGAACCCTAACGACGCACCCTGACGCACCCTAACGACGCACCCTAACGACATGACGCACCCTGACGAACCCTAACGATGCACCCTGACGCACCCTAACGACGCACCCTAACGACACGACGCACCCTGACGAACCCTAACGACGCACCCTGACGCACCCTAACGACGCACCCTGACGCACCCTAACGACGCACCCTGACGCACCCTAACAACGCACCCTGACGACACAACGCACCCTGACAAACCCTAACGACGCACCCTGACGCACCCTAACGACGCACCCTGACGCACCCTAACAACGCACCCTGATGACACAACGCACCCTGACGAACCCTAACGACGCACCCTGACGCACCCTAACGACATGACGCACCCTGACGAACCCTAACGACGCACCCTGACGCACCCTAACGACACGACGCACCCTAACGACACGACGCACCCTGACGAACCCTAACGACGCACCCTGACGCACCCTAACGACGCACCCTGACGCACCCTAATGACGCACCCAGACGCACCCTAACGACGCACCCTGACGCACCCTAACAACGCACCCTGACGCACCCTAACAACGCACCCTAACGACATGACGCACCCTGACGAACCCTAACGACGCACCCTGACGCACCCTAACGACGCACCCTGACACACCCTAACTAACGACGCACCCTGGCGAACCCTAACGACGCACCCTGACGAACCCTAACGACGCACCCTGACGAACCCTAATGACGCACCCTGACGCACCCTAACGACGCACCCTGACGCACCCTAACGACGCACCCTGACGCACCCTAACGACGCACCCTGATGCACCCTAACAACGCACCCTAACGACGCACCCTGGCGAACCCTAACGACGCACCCTGACGCACCCTAACAACGCACCCTAACGACATGACGCACCCTGACGAACCCTAACGACACACCCTGACGCACCCTAACGACGCACCCTGACGCACCCTAACGACGCACCCTAACGACACGACGCACCCTGACGCACCCTAACGACGCACCCTGACGCACCCTAACGACGCACCCTGACGCACCCTAACGACGCACCCTGACGCACCCTAACACCGCACCCTGACGCACCCTAACGACGCACCCTGACGAACCCTAACGACGCACCCTGACGCACCCTAACGACGCACCCTGACGCACCCTAACGACGCACCCTGACGCACCCTAACAACGCACCCTGACGACACAACGCACCCTGACGAACCCTAACGACGCACCCTGACGAACCCTAACGACGCACCCTGACGCACCCTAACGACGCACCCTGACGACCCCTAACGTCACACACTGACGCACCCTAATGACGCACCCTGACGCACCCTAACGACGCACCCTGACGCACCCTGACGCACCCTGACGCACCCTGACGCACCCTAACGACGCACCCTGACGCACCCTAACGACGCACCCTGACGCACCCTAACAACGCACCCTAACGACATGACGCACCCTGACGCACCCTAACGACGCACCCTGACGCACCCTAACAACGCACCCTGACGCACCCTAACGACGCACCCTGACGCACCCTAACGACGCACCCTGACGAACCCTAACGACGCACCCTGACGAACCCTAACGACGCACCCTGACGCACCCTAACGACGCACCCTGACGCACCCTAACGACGCACCCTGACGCACCCTAACGACGCACCCTGATGCACCCTAACAACGCACCCTAACGACATGACGCACCCTGACGCACCCTAACGACGCACCCTGACGACACAACGCACCCTGACGAACCCTAACGACGAACCCTGACGAACACTAACGACGCACCCTGACGCACCCTAACGACGCACCCTGACGTACCCTAACAACGCACCCTGACGACACAACGCACCCTGACGAACCCTAACGACGAACCCTGACGAACACTAACGACGCACCCTGACGCACCCTAACGACGCACCCTGACGCACCCTAACGACGCACCCTGACGAACCCTAACGACGCACCCTGACGAACCCTAACGACGCACCCTGACGCACCCTAACAACGCACCCTAACGACATGACGCACCCTGACGCACCCTAACGACGCACCCTGACGAACCCTAACGACGCACCCTGACGCACCCTAACGACGCACCCTGACGCACCCTAACGACGCACCCTGACGAACCCTAACGACGCACCCTGACGCACCCTAACGACGCACCCTGACGCACCCTAACGACGCACCCTGACGCACCATAACGACGCACCCTGATGCACCCTAACAACGCACCCTAACGACGCACCCTGGCGAACCCTAACGACGCACCCTGACGCACCCTAACAACGCACCCTGACGACACAACGCACCCTGACGAACCCTAACGATGCACCCTGACGCACCCTAACGACGCACCCTGACGCACCCTAACAACGCACCCTGACGACACAACGCACCCTGACGAACCCTAACGATGCACCCTGACGCACCCTAACGACGCACCCTGATGCACCCTAACGACGCACCCTGACGCACCTGACGCACCCTAACAACGCACCCTGACGACACAACGCACCCTGACGAACCCTAACGACGCACCCTAACAACGCACCCTAACGACATGACGCACCCTGACGAACCCTAACGACGCACCCTGACGCACCCTAACGACGCACCCTGACGCACCCAAACGACGCACCCTGACGCACCCTAACAACGCACCCTGACGACACAACGCACCCTGACGAACCCTAACGACGAACCCTGTCGAACCCTAACGATGCACCCTGACGCACCCTAACGACGCACCCTGACGCACCCTAACGACGCACCCTGACGACACAACGCACCCTGACGAACCCTAACGACGCACCCTGACGAACCCTAACGACGCACCCTGACGCACCCTAACAACGCACCCTAACGACACGACGCACCCTGACGAACCCTAACGACGCACCCTGACGCACCCTAACGACGCACCCTGACGCACCCTAACAACGCACCCTAACGACATGACGCACCGTAACGAACCCTAACGATGCACCCTGACGCACCCTAACGACGCACCCTGACGCACCCTAACGATGCACCCTGACGCACCCTAACGACGCACCCTGACGCACCCTAACGACGCACCCTGACGAACCCTAACGACGCACCCTGACGCACCCTAACGACGCACCCTGACGCACCCTAACGACGCACCCTGACGAACCCTAACGACGCACCCTGATGCACCCTAACAACGCACCCTGACGCACCCTAACGACGCACCCTGATGCACCCTAACAACGCACCCTAACGACGCACCCTAACGACGCACCCTGACACACCCTAACAACGCACCCTGCACGCACCCTAACAACGCACCCTGACGAACCCTAACGACGCACCCTGACGAACCCTAACGACGCACCCTGACGCACCCTAACGACGCACCCTGACGCACCCTAACGACGCACCCTGACGACCCCTAACGACACACACTGACGCACCCTAATGACGCACCCTGACGCACCCTAACGACGCACCCTGACGCACCCTGACGCACCCTGACGCACCCTGACGCACCCTAACGATGCACCCTGAAGCACCCTAACGACGCACCCTGACGCACCCTAACAACGCACCCTAACGACATGACGCACCCTGACGAACCCTAACGACGCACCCTGACGCACCCTAACGACGCACCCTGACGCACCCTAACGACGCACCCTGACGCACCCTAACGACGCACCCTGACGAACCCTAACGACGCACCCTGACGAACCCTAACGACGCACCCTGACGCACCCTAACGACGCACCCTGACGCACCCTAACGACGCACCCTGACGCACCCTAACGACGCACCCTGATGCACCCTAACAACGCACCCTAACGACATGACGCACCCTGACGCACCCTAACGACGCACCCTGACGACACAACGCACCCTGACGAACCCTAACGACGAACCCTGACGAACACTAACGACGCACCCTGACGCACCCTAACGACGCACCCTGACGTACCCTAACAACGCACCCTGACGACACAACGCACCCTGACGAACCCTAACGACGAACCCTGACGAACACTAACGACGCACCCTGACGCACCCTAACGACGCACCCTGACGCACCCTAACGACGCACCCTGACGAACCCTAACGACGCACCCTGACGAACCCTAACGACGCACCCTGACGCACCCTAACAACGCACCCTAACGACATGACGCACCCTGACGCACCCTAACGACGCACCCTGACGAACCCTAACGACGCACCCTGACGCACCCTAACGACGCACCCTGACGCACCCTAACGACGCACCCTGACGAACCCTAACGACGCACCCTGACGCACCCTAACGACGCACCCTGATGCACCCTAACGACGCACCCTGATGCACCCTAACAACGCACCCTAACGACGCACCCTGGCGAACCCTAACGACGCACCCTGACGCACCCTAACAACGCACCCTAACGACATGACGCACCCTGACGAACCCTAACGATGCACCCTGACGCACCCTAACGACGCACCCTGACGCACCCTAACGACGCACCCTAACGACACGACGCACCCTGACGAACCCTAACGACGCACCCTGATGCACCCTAACGACGCACCCTGATGCACCCTGACGCACCCTGACGCACCCTGACGCAACCTAACAACGCACCCTGACGACACAACGCACCCTGACGAACCCTAACGACATGACGCACCCTGACGAACCCTAACGACGCACCCTGACGCACCCTAACGACGCACCCTGACGCACCCAAACGACGCACCCTGACGCACCCTAACAACGCACCCTGACGACACAACGCACCCTGACGAACCCTAACGACGAACCCTGTCGAACCCTAACGATGCACCCTGACGCACCCTAACGACGCACCCTGACGCACGCTAACGACGCACCCTGACGCACCCTAACAACGCACCCTGACGACACAACGCACCCTGACGAACCCTAACGACGCACCCTGACGAACCCTAACGACGCACCCTGACGAACCCTAACGACGCACCCTGACGCACCCTAACAACGCACCCTAACGACACGACGCACCCTGACGAACCCTAACGACGCACCCTGACGCACCCTAACGACGCACCCTGACGCACCCTAACGACGCACCCTGACGCACCCTAACAACGCACCCTAACGACATGACGCACCGTAACGCACCCTAACGACGCACCCTGACGAACCCTAACGACGCACCCTGACGAACCCTAACGACGCACCCTGACGCACCCTAACAACGCACCCTAACGACATGACGCACCCTGACGCACCCTAACGACGGCACCCCTGACGCACACTAACGACGCACCCTGACGCACCCTAACGACGCACCCTGACGAACCCTAACGACGCACCCTGACGCACCCTAACGACGCACCCTGATGCACCCTAACGACGCACCCTGACGCACCATAACGACGCACCCTGATGCACCCTAACAACGCACCCTAACGACGCACCCTGGCGAACCCTAACGACGCACCCTGACGCACCCTAACAACGCACCCTAACGACATGACGCACCCTGACGAACCCTAACGACGCACCCTGACGCACCCTAACGACGCACCCTGACGCACCCTAACAACGCACCCTGACGACACGACGCACCCTGACGAACCCTAACGACGCACCCTGATGCACCCTAACGACGCACCCTGATGCACCCTGACGCACCCTGACGCACCCTGACGCACCCTAACAACGCACCCTGACGACACAACGCACCCTGACGAACCCTAACGACATGACGCACCCTGACGAACCCTAACGACGCACCCTGACGCACCCTAACGACGCACCCTGACGCACCCTAACGACGCACCCTGACGACACCCTAACGACGCACCCTGACGCACCCTAACAACGCACCCTGACACACCCTAACGACGCACCCTGATGCACCCTAACAACGCACCCTAACGACGCACCCTGGCGAACCCTAACGACGCACCCTGACGCACCCTAACAACGCACCCTAACGACATGACGCACCCTGACGAACCCTAACGACGCACCCTGACGCACCCTAACGACGCACCCTAACGACACGACGCACCCTGACGCACCCTAACGACGCACCCTGACGCACCCTGACGCACCCTAACAACGCACCCTGACGACACAACGCACCCTGACAAACCCTAACGACGCACCCTGACGCACCCTAACGACGCACCCTGACGCACCCTAACAACGCACCCTGATGACACAACGCACCCTGACGAACCCTAACGACGCACCCTGACGCACCCTAACGACATGACGCACCCTGACGAACCCTAACTACGCACCCTGACGCACCCTAACGACACGACGCACCCTGACGACACGACGCACCCTAACGACACGACGCACCCTGACGAACCCTAACGACGCACCCTGACGACCCCTAACGACACACACTGACGACCCCTAACGACATACACTGACGCACCCTAATGACGCACCCTGACGCACCCTAACGACGCACCCTGACGCACCCTGACGCACCCTGATGCACCCTGACGCACCCTAACGACGCACCCTGAAGCACCCTAACAACGCACCCTGACGCACCCTAACAACGCACCCTAACGACATGACGCACCCTGACGAACCCTAACGACGCACCCTGACGCACCCTAACGACGCACCCTGACGCACCCTAACGACGCACCCTGACGCACCCTAACGACGCACCCTGACGAACCCTAACGACGCACCCTGACGAACCCTAACGACGCACCCTGACGCACCCTAACGACGCACCCTGACGCACCCTAACGACGCACCCTGACGCACCCTAACGACGCACCCTGATGCACCCTAACAACGCACCCTAACGACGCACCCTGGCGAACCCTAACGACGCACCCTGACGCACCCTAACAACGCACCCTAACGACATGACGCTCCCTGACGAACCCTAACAACGCACCCTGACGCACCCTAACGACGCACCCTGACGCACCCTGACGCACCCTGACGGCACCCTGACGCACCCTAACAACGCACCCTGACGCACCCTAACAACGCACCCTGACGAACCCTAACGACGCACCCTGACGCACCCTAACGACGCACCCTGACGCACCCTAACAACGCACCCTGACGACACAACGCACCCTGACGCACCCTAACGACGCACCCTGACGCACCCTAACGACGCACCCTGACGAACCCTAACGACGCACCCTGACGCACCCTAACGACGCACCCTGATGCACCCTAACAACGCACCCTGACGCACCCTAACGACGCACCCTGATGCACCCTAACAACGCACCCTAACGACGCACCCTGGCGAACCCTAACGACGCACCCTGACGCACCCTAACAACGCACCCTAACGACCTGACGCACCCTGACGCACCCTAACGACGCACCCTGACGCACCCTAACGACGCACCCTAACGACACGAAGCACCCTGACGAACCCTAACGACGCACCCTGACGCACCCTAACGACGCACCCTGACGCACCCTGACGCACCCTGACGCACCCTGACGCACCCTAACAACGCACCCTGACGACACAACGCACCCTGACAAACCCTAACGACGCACCCTGACGCACCCTAACGACGCACCCTGACGCACCCTAACAACGCACCCTGATGACACAACGCACCCTGACGAACCCTAACGACGCACCCTGACGCACCCTAACGACATGACGCACCCTGACGAACCCTAACTACGCACCCTGACGCACCCTAACGACACGACGCACCCTGACGACACGACGCACCCTAACGACACGACGCACCCTGACGAACCCTAACGACGCACCCTGACGACCCCTAACGACACACACTGACGCACCCTAATGACGCACCCTGACGCACCCTAACGACGCACCCTGACGCACCCTGACGCACCCTGACGCACCCTGACGCACCCTAACGACGCACCCTGAAGCACCCTAACGACGCACCCTGACGCACCCTAACGACGCACCCTGACGCACCCTAACAACGCACCCTGACGACACAACGCACACTGACGAACCCTAACGACGCACCCTGACGCACCCTAACGACGCACCCTGACGCACCCTAACGAACGCACCCTGACGCACCCTAACGAAGCACACTGACCGACATACACTGACGCACCCTAATGACGCACCCTGACGCACCCTAACGACGCACCCTGACGCACCCTGACGACGCACCCTGACGCACCCTGACGCACCCTAACGACGCACCCTGACGCACCCTAACGACGCACCCTGACGCACCCTAACAACGCACCCTAACGACATGACGCACCCTGACGCACCCTAACGACGCACCCTGACGCACCCTAACGACGCACCCTGACGCACCCTAACGACGCACCCTGACGCACCCTAACGACGCACCCTGACGCACCCTAACGACGCACCCTGACGAACCCTAACGACGCACCCTGACGAACCCTAACGACGCACCCTGACGCACCCTAACGACGCACCCTGACGCACCCTAACGACGCACCCTGACGCACCCTAACGACGCACCCTGATGCACCCTAACAACGCACCCTAACGACGCACCCTGGCGAACCCTAACGACGCACCCTGACGCACCCTAACGACGCACCCTGACGAACCCTAACGACACACCCTGACGCACCCTAACGACGCACCCTGACGCACCCTAACAACGCACCCTAACGACACGACGCACCCTGACGAACCCTAACGACGCACCCTGACGCACCCTAACGACGCACCCTGACGCACCCTGACGCACCCTGACGCACCCTAACAACGCACCCTGACGCACCCTAACAACGCACCCTGACGAACCCTAACGACGCACCCTGACGAACCCTAACGACGCACCCTGACGCACCCTAACGACGCACCCTGACGCACCCTAACAACGCACCCTGACGACACAACGCACCCTGACGAACCCTAACGACGCACCCTGACGAACCGTAACGACGCACCCTGACGTACCCTAACAACGCACCCTGACGACACAACGCACCCTGACGAACCCTAACGACGAACCCTGACGAACACTAACGACGCACCCTGACGCACCCTAACGACACGACGCACCCTGACGACACGACGCACCCTAACGACACGACGCACCCTGACGAACCCTAACGACGCACCCTGACGACCCCTAACGACACACACTGACGCACCCTAATGACGCACCCTGACGCACCCTAACGACGCACCCTGACGCACCATGACGCACCCTGACGCACCCTGACGCACCCTGACGCACCCTAACGACGCACCCTGACGCACCCTAACGACGCACCCTGACTAACCCTAACGACGCACACTGACGCACCCTAACAACGCACCCTGACGACACAACGCACCCTGACGAACCCTAACGACGCACCCTGACGAACACTAACGACGCACCCTGACGCACCCTAACGACACGACGCACCCTGACGACACGACGCACCCTAACGACACGACGCACCCTGACGCACCCTAACGACGCACCCTGACGCACCCTAACGACGCACCCTGACGCACCCTAACGACGCACCCTGACGCACCCTAACGACGCACCCTGACGCACCCTAACGACGCACCCTAACGACGCACCCTGACGCACCCTAACGACGCACCCTAACGACGCACCCTGACGCACCCTAACGACGCACCCTGACGCACCCTAACAACGCACCCTGACGCACCCTAACAACGCACCCTGACGACACAACGCACCCTGACGAACCCTAACGACGAACCCTGACGAACACTAACGACGCACCCTGACGCACCCTAACGACGCACCCTGACGCACCCTGACGCACCCTAACGACGCACCCTGACGCACCCTAACAACGCACCCTGACGACACAACGCACCCTGACGAACCCTAACGACGCACCCTAACAACGCACCCTAACGACATGACGCACCCTGACGCACCCTAACGACGCACCCTGACGCACCCTAACGACGCACCCTGACGCACCCTAACGACGCACTCTGACGCACCCTAACAACGCACCCTAACGACATGACGCACCCTGACGCACCCTAACGACGCACCCTGACGCACCCTAACGATGCACCCTGACGCACCCTAACGACGCACCCTGACGCACCCTAACGACGCACCCTGACGAACCCTAAAGACGCACCCTGACGCACCCTAACGACGCACCCTGACGCACCCTAACGACGCACCCTGACGAACCCTAACGACGCACCCTGACGCACCCTAACGACGCACCCTGACGACCCCTAACGACACACACTGACGCACCCTAATGACGCACCCTGACGCACCCTGACGCACCCTGACGCACCCTGACGCACCCTGACGCACCCTAACGACGCACCCTGAAGCACCCTAACGACGCACCCTGACGCACCCTAACAACGCACCCTAACGACATGACGCACCCTGACGCACCCTAACGACGCACCCTGACGCACCCTAACGACGCACCCTGACGCACCCTAACGACGCACCCTGACGCACCCTAACGACGCACCCTGACGCACCCTAACGACGCACCCTGACGAACCCTAACGACGCACCCTGACGAACCCTAACGACGCACCCTGACGCACCCTAACGACGCACCCTGACGCACCCTAACGACGCACCCTGACGCACCCTAACGACGCACCCTGATGCACCCTAACAACGCACCCTAACGACGCACCCTGGCGAACCCTAACGACGCACCCTGACGCACCCTAACAACGCACCCTAACGACATGACGCACCCTGACGAACCCTAACGACACACCCTGACGCACCCTAACGACGCACCCTGACGCACCCTAACAACGCACCCTGACGACACAACGCACCCTGACGAACCCTAACAACGCACCCTGACGCACCCTAACGACGCACCCTGACGCACCCTAACAACGCACCCTGACGCACCCTAACAACGCACCCTGACGAACCCTAACGACGCACCCTGACGAACCCTAACGACGCACCCTGACGCACCCTAACGACGCACCCTGACGCACCCTAACGACGCACCCTGACGCACCCTAACAACGCACCCTGACGACACAACGCACCCTGACGAACCCTAACAACGCACCCTGACGCACCCTAACGACGCACCCTGACGCACCCTAACAACGCACCCTGACGCACCCTAACAACGCACCCTGACGACCCTAACAACGCACCCTGACGAACCCTAACGACGCACCCTGACGCACCCTAACGACGCACCCTGACGCACCCTAACGACGCACCCTGACGCACCCTAACAACGCACCCTGACGACACAACGCACCCTGACGAACCCTAACGACGAACCCTGACGAACCGTAACGACGCACCCTGACGTACCCTAACAACGCACCCTGATGACACAACGCACCCTGACGAACCCTAACGACGAACCCTGACGAACACTAACGACGCACCCTGACGCACCCTAACGACGCACCCTGACGCACCCTAACGACGCACCCTGACGCACCCTAACAACGCACCCTGACGACACAACGCACCCTGACGAACCCTAACGACGCACCCTGACGAACCCTAACGACGCACCCTGACGCACCCTAACAACGCACCCTAACGACATGACGCACCCTGACGAACCCTAACGACGCACCCTGACGCACCCTAACGACGCACCCTGACGCACCCTAACGACGCACCCTGACGCACCCTAACGACGCACCCTGACGCACCCTAACGACGCACCCTGACGAACCCTAACGACGCACCCTGACGCACCCTAACGACGCACCCTGACGCACCCTAACGACGCACCCTGACGCACCCTAACGACGCACCCTGACGCACCCTAACGACGCACCCTGACGCACCCTAACGACGCACCCTGACGCACCCTAACGACGCACCCTGAAGCACCCTAACGACGCACCCTGACGCACCCTAACAACGCACCCTAACGACATGACGCACCCTGACGAACCCTAACGACGCACCCTGACGCACCCTAACGACGCACCCTGACGCACCCTAACGACGCACCCTGACGCACCCTAACGACGCACCCTGACGCACCCTAACGACGCACCCTGACGCACCCTAACGACGCACCCTGACGCACCCTAACGACGCACCCTAACGCACCCTAACGACGCACCCTGACGCACCCTAACGACGCACCCTGACGCACCCTAACGACGCACCCTGATGCACCCTAACAACGCACCCTAACGACGCACCCTGGCGAACCCTAACGACGCACCCTGACGCACCCTAACAACGCACCCTAACGACATGACGCACCCTGACGCACCCTAACGACGCACCCTGACGCACCCTAACGACGCACCCTGACGCACCCTAACAACGCACCCTGACGACACGACGCACCCTGACGAACCCTAACAACGCACCCTGACGCACCCTAACGACGCACCCTGACGCACCCTAACAACGCACCCTGACGCACCCTAACAACGCACCCTGACGAACCCTAACGACGCACCCTGACGAACCCTAACGACGCACCCTGACGCACCCTAACGACGCACCCTGACGCACCCTAACGACGCACCCTGACGCACCCTAACAACGCACCCTGACGACACAACGCACCCTGACGAACCCTAACGACGAACCCTGACGAACCGTAACGACGCACCCTGACGTACCCTAACAACGCACCCTGATGACACAACGCACCCTGACGAACCCTAACGACGAACCCTGACGAACACTAACGACGCACCCTGACGCACCCTAACGACGCACCCTGACGCACCCTAACGCACCCTAACGACGCACCCTGACGACACAACGCACCCTGACTAACCCTAACGACGCACCCTGACGCACCCTAACGACGCACCCTGACGCACCCTAACAACGCACCCTAACGACATGACGCACCCTGACGAACCCTAACGACGCACCCTGACGCACCCTAACGACGCACCCTGACGCACCCTAACGACGCACCCTGACGCACCCTAACGACGCACCCTGACGCACCCTAACGACGCACCCTGACGAACCCTAACGACGCACCCTGACGCACCCTAACGACGCACCCTGACGCACCCTAACGACGCACCCTGACGCACCCTAACGACGCACCCTGACGCACCCTAACAACGCACCCTGACGCACCCTAACGACGCACCCTGACGCACCCTAACGACGCACCCTGACGCACCCTAACGACGCACCCTAACGACGCACCCTGACGCACCCTAACGACGCACCCTAACGACGCACCCTGACACACCCTAACGACGCACCCTGACGCACCCTAACAACGCACCCTGACGCACCCTAACAACGCACCCTGACGACACAACGCACCCTGACGAACCCTAACGACGAACCCTGACGAACACTAACGACGCACCCTGACGCACCCTAACGACGCACCCTGACGCACCCTAACGACGCACCCTGACGCACCCTAACAACGCACCCTGACGACACAACGCACCCTGACGAACCCTAACGACGCACCCTAACAACGCACCCTAACGACATGACGCACCCTGACGAACCCTAACGACGCACCCTGACGCACCCTAACGACGCACCCTGACGCACCCTAACGACGCACTCTGACGCACCCTAACAACGCACCCTAACGACATGACGCACCCTATCGAACCCTAACGATGCACCCTGACGCACCCTAACGATGCACCCTGACGCACCCTAACGACGCACCTTGACGCACCCTAACGACGCACCCTGATGCACCCTAACGACGCACCCTGACGCACCCTAACGACGCACCCTGACGCACCCTAACGACGCACCCTGACGAACCCTAACGACGCACCCTGACGCACCCTAACGACGCACCCTGACGAACCCTAACGACGCACCCTGACGCACCCTAACGACGCACCCTGATGCACCCTAACGACGCACCCTGACGCACCCTAACGACGCACCCTGATGCACCCTAACAACGCACCCTAACGACGCACCCTGGCGAACCCTAACGACGCACCCTGACGCACCCTAACGACGCACCCTGACGCACGCTAACGACGCACCCTGACGCACCCTAACGACGCACCCTGACGAACCCTAACGACGCACCCTGACGCACCCTAACGACGCACCCTGATGCACCCTAACGACGCACCCTGACGCACCCTAACGACGCACCCTGACGCACCCTAACGACGCACCCTGACGCACCCTAACGACGCACCCTGACGAACCCTAACGACGCACCCTGACGCACCCTAACGACGCACCCTGACGCACCCTAACGACGCACCCTGACGCACCCTAACGACGCACCCTGACGCACCCTAACGACGCACCCTGACGCACCCTAACGACGCACCCTAACGACGCACCCTGACGCACCCTAACGACGCACCCTAACGACGCACCCTGACACACCCTAACGACGCACCCTGACGCACCCTAACAACGCACCCTGACGCACCCTAACAACGCACCCTGACGACACAACGCACCCTGACGAACCCTAACGACGAACCCTGACGAACACTAACGACGCACCCTGACGCACCCTAACGACGCACCCTAACGACGCACCATGACGCACCCTAACAACACCCTGACGAAACAACCCTAACCATAACGACGCACCCTGACGCACCCTAACGACGCACCCTGACGAACCCTAACGACGCACCCTGACGCACCCTAACGACGCACCCTGACGCACCCTAACGACGCACTCTGACGCACCCTAACAACGCACCCTAACGACATGACGCACCCTATCGAACCCTAACGATGCACCCTGACGCACCCTAACGATGCACCCTGACGCACCCTAACGACGCACCCTGACGCACCCTAACGACGCACCCTGACGAACCCTAAAGACGCACCCTGATGCACCCTAACGACGCACCCTGACGAACCCTAACGACGCACCCTGACGAACCCTAACGACGCACCCTGACGCACCCTAACGACGCACCCTGACGACCCCTAACGACACACACTGACGCACCCTAATGACGCACCCTGACGCACCCTAACGACGCACCCTAACGACGCACCCTGACGAACCCTAACGACGCACCCTGACGCACCCTAACGACGCACCCTGACGCACCCTAACGACGCACCCTGACGCACCCTAACGACGCACCCTGACGCACCCTAACGACGCACCCTGACGAACCCTAACGACGCACCCTGACGAACCCTAACGACGCACCCTGACGCACCCTAACGACGCACCCTGACGCACCCTAACGACGCACCCTGACGCACCCTAACGACGCACCCTGATGCACCCTAACAACGCACCCTAACGACGCACCCTGGCGAACCCTAACGACGCACCCTGACGCACCCTAACAACGCACCCTAACGACATGACGCACCCTGACGAACCCTAACGACACACCCTGACGCACCCTAACGACGCACCCTGACGCACCCTAACGACGCACCCTAACGACACGACGCACCCTGACGAACCCTAACAACGCACCCTGACGCACCCTAACGACGCACCCTGACGCACCCTAACAACGCACCCTGACGCACCCTAACAACGCACCCTGACGAACCCTAACGACGCACCCTGACGAACCCTAACGACGCACCCTGACGCACCCTAACGACGCACCCTGACGCACCCTAACGACGCACCCTGACGCACCCTAACAACGCACCCTGACGACACAACGCACCCTGACGAACCCTAACGACGAACCCTGACGAACCGTAACGACGCACCCTGACGTACCCTAACAACGCACCCTGATGACACAACGCACCCTGACGAACCCTAACGACGAACCCTGACGAACACTAACGACGCACCCTGACGCACCCTAACGACGCACCCTGACGCACCCTAACGACGCACCCTGACGCACCCTAACAACGCACCCTGACGACACAACGCACCCTGACGAACCCTAACGACGCACCCTGACGAACCCTAACGACGCACCCTGACGCACCCTAACAACGCACCCTAACGACATGACGCACCCTGACGAACCCTAACGACGCACCCTGACGCACCCTAACGACGCACCCTGACGCACCCTAACGACGCACCCTGACGCACCCTAACGACGCACCCTGACGCACCCTAACGACGCACCCTGACGAACCCTAACGACGCACCCTGACGCACCCTAACGACGCACCCTGACGCACCCTAACGACGCACCCTGACGCACCCTAACGACGCACCCTGACGCACCCTAACGACGCACCCTGACGAACCCTAACGACGCACCCTGACGCACCCTAACGACGCACCCTGAAGCACCCTAACGACGCACCCTGACGCACCCTAACAACGCACCCTAACGACATGACGCACCCTGACGAACCCTAACGACGCACCCTGACGCACCCTAACGACGCACCCTGACGCACCCTAACGACGCACCCTGACGCACCCTAACGACGCACCCTGACGCACCCTAACGACGCACCCTGACGCACCCTAACGACGCACCCTGACGTACCCTAACAACGCACCCTGATGACACAACGCACCCTGACGAACCCTAACGACGAACCCTGACGAACACTAACGACGCACCCTGACGCACCCTAACGACGCACCCTGACGCACCCTAACGACGCACCCTGACGCACCCTAACAACGCACCCTGACGACACAACGCACCCTGACGAACCCTAACGACGCACCCTGACGAACCCTAACGACGCACCCTGACGCACCCTAACAACGCACCCTAACGACATGACGCACCCTGACGAACCCTAACGACGCACCCTGACGCACCCTAACGACGCACCCTGACGCACCCTAACGACGCACCCTGACGCACCCTAACGACGCACCCTGACGCACCCTAACGACGCACCCTGACGCACCCTAACGACGCACCCTGACGCACCCTAACGACGCACCCTGACGCACCCTAACAACGCACCCTGACGACACAACGCACCCTGACGAACCCTAACGACGAACCCTGACGAACCGTAACGACGCACCCTGACGTACCCTAACAACGCACCCTGATGACACAACGCACCCTGACGAACCCTAACGACGAACCCTGACGAACACTAACAACGCACCCTGACGCACCCTAACGACGCACCCTGACGCACCCTAACGACGCACCCTGACGCACCCTAACAACGCACCCTGACGACACAACGCACCCTGACGAACCCTAACGACGCACCCTGACGAACCCTAACGACGCACCCTGACGCACCCTAACAACGCACCCTAACGACATGACGCACCCTGACGAACCCTAACGACGCACCCTGACGCACCCTAACGACGCACCCTGACGCACCCTAACGACGCACCCTGACGCACCCTAACGACGCACCCTGACGCACCCTAACGACGCACCCTGACGAACCCTAACGACGCACCCTGACGCACCCTAACGACGCACCCTGACGCACCCTAACGACGCACCCTGACGCACCCTAACGACGCACCCTGACGAACCCTAACGACGCACCCTGACGAACCCTAACGACGCACCCTGACGCACCCTGACGCACCCTAACGACGCACCCTGAAGCACCCTAAAGACGCACCCTGACGCACCCTAACAACGCACCCTAACGACATGACGCACCCTGACGAACCCTAACGACGCACCCTGACGCACCCTAACGACGCACCCTGACGCACCCTAACGACGCACCCTGACGCACCCTAACGACGCACCCTGACGCACCCTAACGACGCACCCTGACGCACCCTAACGACGCACCCTGACGAACCCTAACGACGCACCCTGACGAACCCTAACGACGCACCCTGACGCACCCTAACGACGCACCCTGACGCACCCTAACGACGCACCCTGACGCACCCTAACGACGCACCCTGATGCACCCTAACAACGCACCCTAACGACGCACCCTGGCGAACCCTAACGACGCACCCTGACGCACCCTAACAACGCACCCTAACGACATGACGCACCCTGACGAACCCTAACGACACACCCTGACGCACCCTAACGACGCACCCTGACGCACCCTAACGACGCACCCTAACGACACGACGCACCCTGACGAACCCTAACAACGCACCCTGACGCACCCTAACGACGCACCCTGACGCACCCTAACAACGCACCCTGACGCACCCTAACAACGCACCCTGACGAACCCTAACGACGCACCCTGACGAACCCTAACGACGCACCCTGACGCACCCTAACGACGCACCCTGACGCACCCTAACGACGCACCCTGACGCACCCTAACAACGCACCCTGACGACACAACGCACCCTGACGAACCCTAACGACGAACCCTGACGAACCGTAACGACGCACCCTGACGTACCCTAACAACGCACCCTGATGACACAACGCACCCTGACGAACCCTAACGACGAACCCTGACGAACACTAACGACGCACCCTGACGCACCCTAACGACGCACCCTGACGCACCCTAACGACGCACCCTGACGCACCCTAACAACGCACCCTGACGACACAACGCACCCTGACTAACCCTAACGACGCACCCTGACGAACCCTAACGACGCACCCTGACGCACCCTAACAACGCACCCTAACGACATGACGCACCCTGACGAACCCTAACGACGCACCCTGACGCACCCTAACGACGCACCCTGACGCACCCTAACGACGCACCCTGACGCACCCTAACGACGCACCCTGACGCACCCTAACGACGCACCCTGACGAACCCTAACGACGCACCCTGACGCACCCTAACGACGCACCCTGACGCACCCTAACGACGCACCCTGACGCACCCTAACGACGCACCCTGACGAACCCTAACGACGCACCCTGACGCACCCTAACGACGCACCCTGACGCACCCTAACAACGCACCCTGACGCACCCTAACGACGCACCCTGACGCACCCTAACGACGCACCCTGACGCACCCTAACGACGCACCCTAACGACGCACCCTGACGCACCCTAACGACGCACCCTAACGACGCACCCTGACACACCCTAACGACGCACCCTGACGCACCCTAACAACGCACCCTGACGCACCCTAACAACGCACCCTGACGACACAACGCACCCTGACGAACCCTAACGACGAACCCTGACGAACACTAACGACGCACCCTGACGCACCCTAACGACGCACCCTGACGCACCCTAACGACGCACCCTGACGCACCCTAACAACGCACCCTGACGACACAACGCACCCTGACGAACCCTAACGACGCACCCTAACAACGCACCCTAACGACATGACGCACCCTGACGAACCCTAACGACGCACCCTGACGCACCCTAACGACGCACCCTGACGCACCCTAACGACGCACTCTGACGCACCCTAACAACGCACCCTAACGACATGACGCACCCTATCGAACCCTAACGATGCACCCTGACGCACCCTAACGATGCACCCTGACGCACCCTAACGACGCACCTTGACGCACCCTAACGACGCACCCTGATGCACCCTAACGACGCACCCTGACGCACCCTAACGACGCACCCTGACGCACCCTAACGACGCACCCTGACGAACCCTAACGACGCACCCTGACGCACCCTAACGACGCACCCTGACGAACCCTAACGACGCACCCTGACGCACCCTAACGACGCACCCTGATGCACCCTAACGACGCACCCTGACGCACCCTAACGACGCACCCTGATGCACCCTAACAACGCACCCTAACGACGCACCCTGGCGAACCCTAACGACGCACCCTGACGCACCCTAACGACGCACCCTGACGCACGCTAACGACGCACCCTGACGCACCCTAACGACGCACCCTGACGAACCCTAACGACGCACCCTGACGCACCCTAACGACGCACCCTGATGCACCCTAACGACGCACCCTGACGAACCCTAACGACGCACCCTGACGAACCCTAACGACGCACCCTGACGCACCCTAACAACGCACCCTAACGACATGACGCACCCTGACGAACCCTATCGACGCACCCTGACGCACCCTAACGACGCACCCTGACGCACCCTAACGACGCACCCTGACGCACCCTAACGACGCACCCTGACGCACCCTAACGACGCACCCTGACGAACCCTAACGACGCACCCTGACGCACCCTAACGACGCACCCTGACGCACCCTAACGACGCACCCTGACGAACCCTAACGACGCACCCTGACGCACCCTAACGACGCACCCTGATGCACCCTAACAACGCACCCTAACGACGCACCCTGGCGAACCCTAACGACGCACCCTGACGCACCCTAACGACGCACCCTGACGCACCCTAACGACGCACCCTGACGCACGCTAACGACGCACCCTGACGAACCCTAACGACGCACCCTGACGCACCCTAACAACGCACCCTAACGACATGACGCACCCTGACGAACCCTAACGACGCACCCTGACGCACCCTAACGACGCACCCTGACGCACCCTAACGACGCACCCTAACGACACGACGCACCCTGACGAACCCTAACAACGCACCCTGACGCACCCTAACGACGCACCCTGACGCACCCTGACGCACCCTGACGCACCCTGACGCACCCTAACGACGCACCCTGACGCACCCTAACAACGCACCCTGCCGAACCCTAACGACGCACCCTGACGCACCCTAACGACGCACCCTGACGCACCCTAACGACGCACCCTGACGCACCCTAACAACGCACCCTGACGACACAACGCACCCTGACGAACCCTAACGACGCACCCTGACGCACCCTAACGACGCACCCTGACGCACCCTAACGACGCACCCTGACGCACCCTAACGACGCACCCTGACGCACCCTGACGACACAACGCACCCTGACAAACCCTATCGACGCACCCTGACGAACCCTAACGACGCACCCTGACGCACCCTAACGACGCACCCTGACGCACCCTAACAACGCACCCTGATGACACAACACGACGCACCCTAACGACACGACGCACCCTGACGAACCCTAACGACGCACCCTGACGACCCCTAACGACACACACTGACGCACCCTAATGACGCACCCTGACGCACCCTAACGACGCACCCTGACGCACCCTGACGCACCCTGACGAACCCTAACGACGCACCCTGACGAACCCTAACGACGCACCCTGACGAACCCTAATGACGCACCCTGATGAACCCTAACGACACACACTGACGCACCCTAATGACGCACCCTGACGCACCCTAACGACGCACCCTGACGCACCCTGACGCACCCTAACGACGCACCCTGACGAACCCTAACAACACACACTGACGCACCCTAACGACGCACCCTGACGCACCCTAACGACGCACCCTGACGCACCCTAACGACGCACCCTGACGCACCCTGACGCACCCTGACGACGCACCCTGACGCACCCTAACGACGCACCCTGACGCACCCTTACAACGCACCCTAACAACATGACGCACCCTGACGAACCCTAACGATGCACCCTGACGCACCCTAACGACGCACCCTGACGCACCCTAACGACGCACCCTGACGCACCCTAACGACGCACTCTGACGCACCCTAACAACGCACCCTAACGACATGACGCACCCTATCGAACCCTAACGATGCACCCTGACGCACCCTAACGATGCACCCTGACGCACCCTAACGACGCACCTTGACGCACCCTAACGACGCACCCTGATGCACCCTAACGACGCACCCTGACGCACCCTAACGACGCACCCTGACGCACCCTAACGACGCACCCTGACGAACCCTAACGACGCACCCTGACGCACCCTAACGACGCACCCTGACGAACCCTAACGACGCACCCTGACGCACCCTAACGACGCACCCTGATGCACCCTAACGACGCACCCTGACGCACCCTAACGACGCACCCTGATGCACCCTAACAACGCACCCTAACGACGCACCCTGGCGAACCCTAACGACGCACCCTGACGCACCCTAACGACGCACCCTGACGCACGCTAACGACGCACCCTGACGCACCCTAACGACGCACCCTGACGAACCCTAACGACGCACCCTGACGCACCCTAACGACGCACCCTGATGCACCCTAACGACGCACCCTGACGAACCCTAACGACGCACCCTGACGAACCCTAACGACGCACCCTGACGCACCCTAACAACGCACCCTAACGACATGACGCACCCTGACGAACCCTATCGACGCACCCTGACGCACCCTAACGACGCACCCTGACGCACCCTAACGACGCACCCTGACGCACCCTAACGACGCACCCTGACGCACCCTAACGACGCACCCTGACGAACCCTAACGACGCACCCTGACGCACCCTAACGACGCACCCTGACGCACCCTAACGACGCACCCTGACGAACCCTAACGACGCACCCTGACGCACCCTAACGACGCACCCTGATGCACCCTAACAACGCACCCTAACGACGCA
Source organism: Salvelinus alpinus (assembly GCF_045679555.1). Taxonomy (NCBI): domain Eukaryota; kingdom Metazoa; phylum Chordata; class Actinopteri; order Salmoniformes; family Salmonidae; genus Salvelinus; species Salvelinus alpinus. The sequence continues at coordinate 133,277 of NW_027256016.1, forward strand.
CCCTGGCGAACCCTAACGACGCACCCTGACGCACCCTAACGACGCACCCTGACGCACCCTAACGACGCACCCTGACGCACGCTAACGACGCACCCTGACGAACCCTAACGACGCACCCTGACGCACCCTAACAACGCACCCTAACGACATGACGCACCCTGACGAACCCTAACGACGCACCCTGACGCACCCTAACGACGCACCCTGACGCACCCTAACGACGCACCCTAACGACACGACGCACCCTGACGAACCCTAACAACGCACCCTGACGCACCCTAACGACGCACCCTGACGCACCCTGACGCACCCTAACGACGCACCCTGACGCACCCTAACAACGCACCCTGACGCACCCTAACAACGCACCCTGCCGAACCCTAACGACGCACCCTGACGAACCCTAACGACGCACCCTGACGCACCCTAACGACGCACCCTGACGCACCCTAACAACGCACCCTGACGACACAACGCACCCTGACGAACCCTAACGACGCACCCTGACGCACCCTAACGACGCACCCTGACGCACCCTAACGACGCACCCTGACGCACCCTAACGACGCACCCTGACGCACCCTGACGACACAACGCACCCTGACAAACCCTATCGACGCACCCTGACGAACCCTAACGACGCACCCTGACGCACCCTAACGACGCACCCTGACGCACCCTAACAACGCACCCTGATGACACAACACGACGCACCCTAACGACACGACGCACCCTGACGAACCCTAACGACGCACCCTGACGACCCCTAACGACACACACTGACGCACCCTAATGACGCACCCTGACGCACCCTAACGACGCACCCTGACGCACCCTGACGCACCCTGACGAACCCTAACGACGCACCCTGACGAACCCTAACGACGCACCCTGACGAACCCTAATGACGCACCCTGATGAACCCTAACGACACACACTGACGCACCCTAATGACGCACCCTGACGCACCCTAACGACGCACCCTGACGCACCCTGACGCACCCTAACGACGCACCCTGACGAACCCTAACAACACACACTGACGCACCCTAACGACGCACCCTGACGCACCCTAACGACGCACCCTGACGCACCCTAACGACGCACCCTGACGCACCCTGACGCACCCTGACGCACCCTAACAACGCACCCTAACGACACGACGCACCCTGGCGAACCCTAACGACGCACCCTGACGCACCCTTACAACGCACCCTAACAACATGACGCACCCTGACGAACCCTAACGATGCACCCTGACGCACCCTAACGACGCACCCTGACGCACCCTAACGACGCACCCTAACGACACGACGCACCCTGACGAACCCTAACGACGCACCCTGACGCACCCTAACGACGCACCCTGACGCACCCTGACGCACCCTGACGCACCCTGACGCACCCTAACAACGCACCCTGACGACACAACGCACCCTGACAAACCCTATCGACGCACCCTGACGAACCCTAACGACGCACCCTGACGCACCCTAACGACGCACCCTGACGCACCCTAACAACGCACCCTGATGACACAACGCACCCTGACGAACCCTAACGACGCACCCTGACGCACCCTAACGACATGACGCACCCTGACAAACCCTAACTACGCACCCTGACGCACCCTAACGACACGACGCACCCTGACGACACGACGCACCCTAACGACACGACGCACCCTGACGAACCCTAACGACGCACCCTGACGACCCCTAACGACACACACTGACGCACCCTAATGATGCACCCTGACGCACCCTAACGACGCACCCTGACGCACCCTGACGCACCCTGACGCACCCTGAAGCACCCTAACGACGCACCCTGAAGCACCCTAACGACGCACCCTGACGAACCCTAACGACGCACCCTGACGAACCCTAACGACGCACCCTGACGAACCCTAATGACGAACCCTGATGAACCCTAACGACACACACTGACGCACCCTAATGACGCACCCTGACGCACCCTAACGACGCACCCTGACGCACCCTGACGCACCCTGACGCACCCTGACGCACCCTAACGACGCACCCTGACGAACCCTAACAACACACACTGACGCACCCTAACGACGCACCCTGACGCACCCTAACGACGCACCCTGACGCACCCTGACGCACCCTGACGCACCCTAACAACGCACCCTAACGACATGACGCACCCTGACGAACCCTAATTACGCACCCTGACGCACCCTAACGACGGACCCTGACGAACCCTAACGACACACACTGACGCACCCTAATGACGCACCCTGACGCACCCTAACGACGCACCCTGACGCACCCTGACGCACCCTGACGCACCCTGACGCACCCTAACGACGCACCCTGACGAACCCTAACGACGCACCCTGACGAACCCTAACGACGCACCCTGACGAACCCTAACGACGCACCCTGACGCACCCTAACGACGCACCTTGACGCACTCTAACGACGCACCCTAACGACGCACCCTGACGCACCCTAACGACGCACCCTGACGCACCCTAACGACGCACCCTGACGCACCCTAACGACGCACCCTGACGCACCCTAACAACGCACCTTGACGACACAACGCACCCTGACGAACCCTAACGACGCACACTGATGAACCCTAACGACGCACACTAACGCACCCTAACGACGCACCCTGACGCACCCTAACGACGCACCCTGACGCACCCTAACGACGCACCCTGACGCACCCTAACGACGAACCCTGACGCACCCTAACGACGGACCCTGACACACCCTAACGACGCACCCTGACGCACCCTAACGACGCACCCTGACGCACCCTAACGACGAACCCTGACGCACCCTAACGACGGACCCTGACACACCCTAACGACGCACCCTGACGCACCCTAACGACGCACCCTGACGCACCCTAACGATGCACCCTGACGCACCCTAACGACGCACCCTGACGCACCCTAACGACGCACCCTGACGCACCCTAACGACGCACCCTGACGCACCCTAACGACGCACCCTGACGCACCCTAACAACGCACCTTGACGACACAACGCACCCTGACGAACCCTAACGACGCACCCTGACGAACCCTAACGACGCACCCTGACGCACGCTAACGACGCACCCTGACGCACCCTAACAACGCACCCTGACGACACAACGCACCCTGACGAACCCTAACGACGCACCCTGACGAACCCTAACGACGCACCCTGACGCACCCTAACAACGCACCCTAACGACACGACGCACCCTGACGCACCCTAACGACGCACCCTGACGCACCCTAACGACGCACCCTGACGCACCCTGACGCACCCTAACAACGCAACCTGACGACACAACGCACCCTGACGAACCCTAACGACGCACCCTGACGAACCCTAACGACGCACCCTGACGCACCCTAACGACGCACCCTGACGCACCCTAACAACGCACCCTGATGACACACAGCACCCTGACGAACCCTAACGACGCACCCTGATGCACCCTAACGACATAACGCACCCTGACGAACCCTAACGACGCACCCTGACGCACCCTAACGACACAACGCACCCTGACGACACGACGCACCCTAACGACACGACGCACCCTGACGAACCCTAACGACGCACCCTGACGAACCCTAACGACACACACTGACGCACCCTAATGACGCACCCTGACGCACCCTGACGCACCCTAACAACACACCCTGACGCACCCTAACAACGCACCCTGACGAACCCTAACGACGCACCCTGACGAACCCTAACGACGCACCCTGACGCACCCTAACGACGCACCCTGACGCACCCTAACAACGCACCCTGACGACACAACGCACCCTGACGAACCCTAACGACGAACCCTGACGAACCCTAACAACGCACCCTAACGCACCCTGACGACACAACGCACCCTGACGAACCCTAACGACGCACCCTGACGCACCCTAACGACGCACCCTGACGCACCCTAACGACGCACCCTGACGCACCCTGACGACACAACGCACCCTGACAAACCCTATCGACGCACCCTGACGAACCCTAACGACGCACCCTGACGCACCCTAACGACGCACCCTGACGCACCCTAACAACGCACCCTGATGACACAACAACGACACGACGCACCCTGACGAACCCTAACGACGCACCCTGACGCACCCTAACGACACACACTGACGCACCCAACGCCCCCTGCCGCACCCTACCGACGCACCCTGACGCACCCTAACGACGCACCCTGACGCACCCTGACGCACCCTGACGCACCCTGACGAACCCTAACGACGCACCCTGACGAACCCTAACGACGCACCCTGACGAACCCTAATGACGCACCCTGATGAACCCTAACGACACACACTGACGCACCCTAATGACGCACCCTGACGCACCCTAACGACGCACCCTGACGCACCCTGACGCACCCTGACGCACCCTAACGACGCACCCTGACGAACCCTAACAACACACACTGACGCACCCTAACGACGCACCCTGACGCACCCTAACGACGCACCCTGACGCACCCTAACGACGCACCCTGACGCACCCTGACGCACCCTGACGCACCCTAACAACGCACCCTAACGACACGACGCACCCTGGCGAACCCTAACGACGCACCCTGACGCACCCTTACAACGCACCCTAACGACATGACGCACCCTGACGAACCCTAACGACGCACCCTGACTCACCCTAACGACGCACCCTGACGCACCCTAACGACGCACCCTAACGACACGACGCACCCTGACGAACCCTAACGACGCACCCTGACGCACCCTAACGACGCACCCTGACGCACCCCTGACGCACCCTGACGCACCCTGACGCACCCTAACAACGCACCCTGACGACACAACGCACCCTGACAAACCCTATCGACGCACCCTGACGAACCCTAACGACGCACCCTGACGCACCCTAACGACGCACCCTGACGCACCCTAACAACGCACCCTGATGACACAACGCACCCTGACGAACCCTAACGACGCACCCTGACGCACCCTAACGACATGACGCACCCTGACAAACCCTAACTACGCACCCTGACGCACCCTAACGACACGACGCACCCTGACGACACGACGCACCCTAACGACACGACGCACCCTGACGACCCCTAACGACACACACTGACGCACCCTAATGACGCACCCTGACGCACCCTAACGACGCACCCTGACGCACCCTGACGCACCCTGACGCACCCTAACGACGCACCCTGAAGCACCCTAACGACGCACCCTGACGAACCCTAACGACGCACCCTGACGAACCCTAACGACGCACCCTGACGAACCCTAATGACGAACCCTGACGAACCCTAACGACACACACTGACGCACCCTAATGACGCACCCTGACGCACCCTAACGACGCACCCTGACGCACCCTGACGCACCCTGACGCACCCTAACGACGCACCCTGACGAACCCTAACAACACACACTGACGCACCCTAACGACGCACCCTGACGCACCCTAACGACGCACCCTGACTCACCCTGACGCACCCTGACGCACCCTAACAACGCACCCTAACGTCATGACGCACCCTGACGAACCCTAACGACGCACCCTGACGCACCCTAACGACGCACCCTGACGCACCCTAACGACGAACCCTGACGCACCCTAACGACGGACCCTGACGAACCCTAACGACACACACTGACGCACCCTAATGACGCACCCTGACGCACCCTAACGACGCACCCTGACGCACCCTGACGCACCCTGACGCACCCTAACGACGCACCCTGACCCACCCTAACGACGCACCCTGACGAACCCTAACGACGCACCCTGACGAACCCTAACGACGCACCCTGACGCACCCTAACGACGCACCTTGACGCACCCTAACGACGCACCCTAACGACGCACCCTGACGCACCCTAACGACGCAACCTGACGCACCCTAACGACGCACCCTGACGCACCCTAACGACGCACCCTGACGCACCCTAACAACGCACCTTGACGACACAACGCACCCTGACGAACCCTAACGACGCACACTGACGAACCCTAACGACGCACACTAACGCACCCTAACGACGCACCCTGACGCACCCTAACGACGCACCCTGACGCACCCTAACGACGCACCCTGACGCACCCTAACGACGAACCCTGACGCACCCTAACGACGGACCCTGACACACCCTAACGACGCACCCTGACGCACCCTAACGACGCACCCTGACGCACCCTAACGATGCACCCTGACGCACCCTAACGACGCACCCTGACGCACCCTAACGACGCACCCTGACCCACCCTAACGACGCACCCTGAAGCACCCTAACAACGCACCCTGACGCACCCTAACAACGCACCCTGACGACACAACGCACCCTGACGAACCCTAACGACGAACCCTGACGAACCCTAACGACGCACCCTGACGCACGCTAACGACGCACCCTGACGCACCCTAACAACGCACCCTGACGACACAACGCACCCTGACGAACCCTAACGACGCACCCTGACGAACCCTAACGACGCACCCTGACGCACCCTAACAACGCACCCTAACGACACGACGCACCCTGACGCACCCTAACGACACACCCTGACGCACCCTGACGCACCCTGACGCACCCTGACGCACCCTAACAACGCAACCTGACGACACAACGCACCCTGACGAACCCTAACGACGCACCCTGACGAACCCTAACGACGCACCCTGACGCACCCTAACGACGCACCCTGACGCACCCTAACAACGCACCCTGACGACACACAGCACCCTGACGAACCCTAACGACGCACCCTGACGCACCCTAACGACATGACGCACCCTGACGAACCCTAACTACGCACCCTGACGCACCCTAACGACACAACGCACCCTGACGACACGACGCACCCTAACGACACGACGCACCCTGACGAACCCTAACGACGCACCCTGACGAACCCTAACGACACACACTGACGCACCCTAATGACGCACCCTGACGCACCCTGACGCACCCTAACAACGCACCCTGACGCACCCTAACAACGCACCCTGACGCACCCTAACGACGCACCCTGACGCACCCTAACGACGCACCCTGACGCACCCTAACGACGCACCCTGACGCACCCTAACAACGCACCCTGACGACACAACGCACCCTGACGAACCCTAACGACGCACACTGACGAACCCTAACGACGCACACTAACGCACCCTAACGACGCACCCTGACGCACCCTAACGACGCACCCTGACGCACCCTAACGACGCACCCTGACGCACCCTAACGACGAACCCTGACGCACCCTAACGACGCACCCTGACGCACCCTAACGACGAACCCTGACGCACCCTAACAACGCACCTTGACGACACAACGCACCCTGACGAACCCTAACGACGCACACTGACGAACCCTAACGACGCACACTAACGCACCCTAACGACGCACCCTGACGCACCCTAACGACGCACCCTGACGCACCCTAACGACGCACCCTGACGCACCCTAACGACGAACCCTGACGCACCCTAACGACGGACCCTGACACACCCTAACGACGCACCCTGACGCACCCTAACGACGCACCCTGACGCACCCTAACGATGCACCCTGACGCACCCTAACGACGCACCCTGACGCACCCTAACGACGCACCCTGACCCACCCTAACGACGCACCCTGAAGCACCCTAACAACGCACCCTGACGCACCCTAACAACGCACCCTGACGACACAACGCACCCTGACGAACCCTAACGACGAACCCTGACGAACCCTAACGACGCACCCTGACGCACGCTAACGACGCACCCTGACACACCCTAACAACGCACCCTGACGACACAACGCACCCTGACGAACCCTAACGACGCACCCTGACGAACCCTAACGACGCACCCTGACGCACCCTAACGACGCACCCTGACGCACCCTAACGACACACCCTGACGCACCCTGACGCACCCTGACGCACCCTGACGCACCCTAACAACGCAACCTGACGACACAACGCACCCTGACGAACCCTAACGACGCACCCTGACGCACCCTAACGACGCACCCTGACGCACCCTAACGACGCACCCTGACGCACCCTAACGACGCACCCTGACGCACCCTAACGCCGCACCCTGACGAACCCTAACGACGCACCCTAACGACATGACGCACCCTGACGCACCCTAACGACGCACCCTGACGCACCCTAACAACGCACCCTAACGACACGACGCACCCTGACGCACCCTAACGACGCACCCTGACGCACCCTAACGACGCACCCTGACGCACCCTAACGACGCACCCTGACGCACCCTAACAACGCACCCTGACGCACCCTAACGACGCACCCTGACGAACCCTAACGACGCACCCTGACGAACCCTAACGACGCACCCTGACGCACCCTAACGACGCACCCTGACGCACCCTAACGACGCACCCTGACGACACGACGCACCCTGACGAACCCTAACGACGAACCCTGACGAACCCTAACAACGCACCCTGACGCACCCTAACAACGCACCCTGACGACACAACGCACCCTGACGCACCCTAACGACGCACCCTGACGCACCCTAACGACGCACCCTGACGCACCCTAACGACGCACCCTGACGCACCCTAACGACGCACCCTGACGACACGACGCACCCTGACACACCCTAACGACGCACCCTGACGAACCCTAACGACGCACCCTGACGCACCCTAACGACGCACCCTGACGCACCCTAACAACGCACCCTGACGCACCCTAACACGACGCACCCTGACGACACAACGCACCCTGACGAACCCTAACGACGCACCCTGACGAACCCTAACGACGCACCCTGACGCACCCTAACGACGCACCCTGACGCACCCTAACGACGCACCCTGACGCACCCTGACGCACCCTGACGCACCCTGACGAACCCTAACGACGCACCCTGACGAACCCTAACGACGCACCCTGACGCACCCTAACGACGCACCCTGACGAACCCTAACGACACACACTGACGCACCCTAACGACGCACCCTGACGCACCCTAACGACGCACCCTGACGCACCCTGACGCACCCTGACGCACCCTAACGACGCACCCTGACGCACCCTAACAACGCACACCTGACGCACCCTAACGACGCACCCTGACGAACCCTAACGACGCACCCTGACGCACCCTAACGACGCACCCTGACGCACCCTAACGACGCACCCTGACGCACCCTAACAACGCACCCTAACGACAGGACGCACCCTGACGCACCCTAACGACGCACCCTGACGCACCCTAACAACGCACCCTGACGACACAACGCACCCTGACGCACCCTAACGACGCACCCTGACGCACCCTAACGACGCACACTGACGCACCCTAACAACGCACCCTAACGACACGACGCACCCTGACGCACCCTACGCACCGACGCACCCTGACGCACCCTAACGACGCACCCTGACACCCTAACGACGCACCCTGACACCCTGACGCACCCTGACGACACAACGCACCCTGACGAACCCTATCGACGCACCCTGAACCCTAACGACGCACCCTGACGCACCCTAACGACGCACCCTGACGCACCCTAACAACGCACCCTGACGACACAACGCACCCTGACGAACCCTAACGACGCACCCTGACGAACCCTAACGACGCACCCTGACACACCCTAACTACGCACCCTGACGCACCCTAACGACGCACCCTGACGACACGACGCACCCTAACGACACGACGCACCCTGACGAACCCTAACGACGCACCCTGACGACACCCTAACGACACACACTGACGCACCCTAATGACGCACCCTGACGCACCCTAACGACGCACCCTGACGCACCCTGACGCACCCTGACGCACCCTGACGCACCCTAACGACGCACCCTGAACGCACCCTAACGACGCACCCTGACGCACCCTAACGACGCACCCTGACGCACCCTAACGACGCACCCTGACGCACCCTGACGCACCCTGACGCACCCTGACGCACCCTAACGACGCACCCTGACGCACCCTAACGACGCACCCTGACGCACCCTAACAACGCACCTTGACGACACAACGCACCCTGACGAACCCTAACGACGCACACTGACGAACCCTAACGACGCACACTAACGCACCCTAACGACGCACCCTGACGCACCCTAACGACGCACCCTGACGCACCCTAACGACGCACCCTGACGCACCCTAACGACGAACCCTGACGCACCCTAACGACGGACCCTGACACACCCTAACGACGCACCCTGACGCACCCTAACGACGCACCCTGACGCACCCTAACGACGCACCCTGACGCACCCTAACGACGCACCCTGACGCACCCTAACGACGCACCCTGACGCACCCTAACGACGCACCCTGACGCACCCTAACAACGCACCCTGACGACACAACGCACCCTGACGCACCCTAACGACGAACCCTGACGAACCCTAACGACGCACCCTGACGCACGCTAACGACGCACCCTTACGCACCCTAACAACGCACCCTGACGACACAACGCACCCTGACGAACCCTAACGACGCACCCTGACGAACCCTAACGACGCACCCTGACGCACCCTAACAACGCACCCTAACGACACGACGCACCCTGACGCACCCTAACGACGCACCCTGACGCACCCTGACGCACCCTGACGCACCCTGACGCACCCTAACAACGCACCCTGACGACACAACGCACCCTGACGTACCCTAACGACGCACCCTGACGAACCCTAACGACGCACCCTGACGCACCCTAACGACGCACCCTGACCCACCCTAGCAACGCACCCTGACGCACCCTAACAACGCACCCTAACGACATGACGCACCCTGACGAACCCTAACTACGCACCCTGACGCACCCTAACGACACAACGCACCCTGACGACACGACGCACCCTAACGACACGACGCACCCTGACGAACCCTAACGACGCACCCTGACGAACCCTAACGACACACACTGACGCACCCTAATGACGCACCCTGACGCACCCTGACGCACCCTAACAACGCACCCTGACGCACCCTAACAACGCACCCTGACGAACCCTAACGACGCACCCTGACGAACCCTAACGACGCACCCTGACGCACCCTAACGACGCACCCTGACGCACCCTAACAACGCACCCTGACGACACAACGCACCCTGACGAACCCTAACGACGAACCCTGACGAACCCTAACAACGCACCCTGACGCACCCTAACAACGCACCCTGACGACACAACGCACCCTGACGAACCCTAACGACGCACCCTGACGCACCCTAACGACGCACCCTGACGCACCCTAACGACGCACCCTGACGCACCCTAACGACGCACCCTGACGCACCCTGACGACACAACGCACCCTGACAAACCCTATCGACGCACCCTGACGAACCCTAACGACGCACCCTGACGCACCCTAACGACGCACCCTGACGCACCCTAACAACGCACCCTGATGACACAACACGACGCACCCTAACGACACGACGCACCCTGACGAACCCTAACGACGCACCCTGACGACCCCTAACGACACACACTGACGCACCCTAATGACGCACCCTGACGCACCCTAACGACGCACCCTGACGCACCCTGACGCACCCTGACGCACCCTGACGAACCCTAACGACGCACCCTGACGAACCCTAACGACGCACCCTGACGAACCCTAATGACGCACCCTGATGAACCCTAACGACACACACTGACGCACCCTAATGACGCACCCTGACGCACCCTAACGACGCACCCTGATGCACCCTGACGCACCCTGACGCACCCTAACGACGCACCCTGACGAACCCTAACAACACACACTGACGCACCCTAACGACGCACCCTGACGCACCCTAACGACGCACCCTGACGCACCCTAACGACGCACCCTGACGCACCCTAACGACGCACCCTGACGCACCCTAACAACGCACCCTAACAACACGACGCACCCTGGCGAACCCTAACGACGCACCCTGACGCACCCTAACGACGCACCCTAACGACACGACGCACCCTGACGAACCCTAACGACGCACCCTGACGCACCCTAACGACGCACCCTGACGCACCCTGACGCACCCTGACGCACCCTGACGCACCCTAACAACGCACCCTGACGACACAACGCACCCTGACAAACCCTATCGACGCACCCTGACGAACCCTAACGACGCACCCTGACGCACCCTAACGACGCACCCTGACGCACCCTAACAACGCACCCTGATGACACAACGCACCCTGACGAACCCTAACGACGCACCCTGACGCACCCTAACGACGCACCCTGACGCACCCTAACGACGCACCCTGACGCACCCTAACGACGCACCCTGACGCACCCTAACGACGAACCCTGACGCACCCTAACGACGGACCCTGACGAACCCTAACGACGCACCCTGACGCACCCTAACGACGCACCCTGACGCACCCTAACGACGCACCCTGACGCACCCTAACGACGCAACCTGACGCACCCTAACGACGCACCCTGACGCACCCTAACGACGCACCCTGAAGCACCCTAACAACGCACCCTGACGCACCCTAACAACGCACCCTGACGACACAACGCACCCTGACGCACCCTAACGACGCACCCTGACGCACCCTAACAACGCAACCTGACGACACAACGCACCCTGACGTACCCTAACGACGCACCCTGACGCACCCTAACGACGCACCCTGACGCACCCTAACGACGCACCCTGACGCACCCTAACAACGCACCCTGATGACACAACGCACCCTGACGAACCCTAACGACGCACCCTGATGCACCCTAACGACATGACGCACCCTGACGAACCCTAACTACGCACCCTGACGCACCCTAACGACACAACGCACCCTGACGACACGACGCACCCTAACGACACGACGCACCCTGACGAACCCTAACGACGCACCCTGACGAACCCTAACGACACACACTGACGCACCCTAATGACGCACCCTGACGCACCCTGACGCACCCTAACAACGCACCCTGACGCACCCTAACAACGCACCCTGACGAACCCTAACGACGCACCCTGACGAACCCTAACGACGCACCCTGACGCACCCTAACGACGCACCCTGACGCACCCTAACAACGCACCCTGACGACACAACGCACCCTGACGAACCCTAACGACGAACCCTGACGAACCCTAACAACGCACCCTGACGCACCCTAACAACGCACCCTGACGACACAACGCACCCTGACGAACCCTAACGACGCACCCTGACGCACCCTAACGACGCACCCTGACGCACCCTAACGACGCACCCTGACGCACCCTAACGACGCACCCTGACGCACCCTGACGACACAACGCACCCTGACAAACCCTATCGACGCACCCTGACGAACCCTAACGACGCACCCTGACGCACCCTAACGACGCACCCTGACGCACCCTAACAACGCACCCTAACGACACAACACGACGCACCCTAACGACACGACGCACCCTGACGAACCCTAACGACGCACCCTGACGACCCCTAACGACACACCCTGACGCACCCTAATGACGCACCCTGACGCACCCTAACGACGCACCCTGACGCACCCTGACGCACCCTGACGCACCCTGACGCACCCTAACGACGCACCCTGAAGCACCCTAACGACGCACCCTGACGAACCCTAACGACGCACCCTGACGCACCCTAACGACGCACCCTGACGCACCCTGACGCACCCTGACGCACCCTGACGCACCCTAACAACGCACCCTGACGCACCCTAACGACGCACCCTGACGCACCCTAACAACGCACCTTGACGACACAACGCACCCTGACGAACCCTAACGACGCACCCTGACGCACCCTAACGCACCCTAACGACGCACCCTGACGACGCACCCTAACGACGCACCCTGACGCACCCTAACGACGCACCCTGACGCACCCTAACGACGAACCCTGACGCACCCTAACGACGCACCCTGACGCACCCTAACGACGCACCCTGACGCACCCTAACGACGCACCCTGACGCACCCTAACGAAGCACCCTGACGCACCCTAACGACGCACCCTGACGCACCCTAACGACGCACCCTGACCCACCCTAACGACGCACCCTGACGCACCCTAACGACGCACCCTGACGCACCCTAACAACGCACCCTGACGACACAACGCACCCTGACGAACCCTAACGACGAACCCTGACGAACCCTAACGACGCACCCTGACGCACCCTAACGACGCACCCTGACGCACCCTAACAACGCACCCTGACGACACAACGCACCCTGACGCACCTAACGACGCACCCTGACGCACCCTAACGACGCACCCTGACGCACCCTAACGACACGACGCACCCTGACGCACCCTAACGACGCACCCTGACGCACCCTAACAACGCACCCTGACGACACAACGCACCCTGACGTACCCTAACGACGCACCCTGACGAACCCTAACGACGCACCCTGACGCACCCTAACGACGCACCCTGACGCACCCTAACAACGCACCCTGATGACACACAGCACCCTGACGAACCCTAACGACGCACCCTGATGCACCCTAACGACATGACGCACCCTGACGAACCCTAACTACGCACCCTGACGCACCCTAACGACACAACGCACCCTGACGACACGACGCACCCTAACGACACGACGCACCCTGACGAACCCTAACGACGCACCCTGACGAACCCTAACGACACACACTGACGCACCCTAATGACGCACCCTGACGCACCCTGACGCACCCTAACAACGCACCCTGACGCACCCTAACAACGCACCCTGACGAACCCTAACGACGCACCCTGACGAACCCTAACGACGCACCCTGACGCACCCTAACGACGCACCCTGACGCACCCTAACAACGCACCCTGACGACACAACGCACCCTGACGAACCCTAACGACGAACCCTGACGAACCCTAACAACGCACCCTGACGCACCCTAACAACGCACCCTGACGACACAACGCACCCTGACGAACCCTAACGACGCACCCTGACGCACCCTAACGACGCACCCTGACGCACCCTAACGACGCACCCTGACGCACCCTAACGACGCACCCTGACGCACCCTGACGACACAACGCACCCTGACAAACCCTATCGACGCACCCTGACGAACCCTAACGACGCACCCTGACGCACCCTAACGACGCACCCTGACGCACCCTAACAACGCACCCTGATGACACAACACGACGCACCCTAACGACACGACGCACCCTGACGAACCCTAACGACGCACCCTGACGACACCCTAACGACACACACTGACGCACCCTAATGACGCACCCTGACGCACCCTAACGACGCACCCTGACGCACCCTGACGCACCCTGACGCACCCTGACGAACCCTAACGACGCACCCTGACGAACCCTAACGACGCACCCTGACGAACCCTAATGACGCACCCTGATGAACCCTAACGACACACACTGACGCACCCTAATGACGCACCCTGACGCACCCTAACGACGCACCCTGATGCACCCTGACGCACCCTGACGCACCCTAACGACGCACCCTGACGAACCCTAACAACACACACTGACGCACCCTAACGACGCACCCTGACGCACCCTAACGACGCACCCTGACGCACCCTAACGACGCACCCTGACGCACCCTGACGCACCCTGACGCACCCTAACAACGCACCCTAACGACACGACGCACCCTGGCGAACCCTAACGACGCACCCTGACGCACCCTAACGACGCACCCTAACGACACGACGCACCCTGACGAAC
Organism: Salvelinus alpinus; assembly: GCF_045679555.1. Lineage (NCBI taxonomy): Eukaryota > Metazoa > Chordata > Actinopteri > Salmoniformes > Salmonidae > Salvelinus > Salvelinus alpinus. The sequence goes on from NW_027256016.1 coordinate 149,009, forward strand.
CCTAACGACGCACCCTGACGCACCCTAACGACGCACCCTGACGCACCCTGACGCACCCTGACGCACCCTGACGCACCCTAACAACGCACCCTAACGACACAACGCACCCTGACGAACCCTATCGACGCACCCTAACGCACCCTGACGCACCCTAACGACGCACCCTGACGCACCCTAACAACGCACCCTGATGACACAACGCACCCTGACGAACCCTAACGACGCACCCTGACGCACCCTAACGACGCACCCTGACGCACCCTAACAACGCACCTTGACGACACAACGCACCCTGACGAACCCTAACGACGCACACTGACGAACCCTAACGACGCACACTAACGCACCCTAACGACGCACCCTGACGCACCCTAACGACGCACCCTGACGCACCCTAACGACGCACCCTGACGCACCCTAACGACGCACCCTGACGCACCCTAACAACGCACCCTGATGACACAACACGACGCACCCTAACGACACGACGCACCCTGACGAACCCTAACGACGCACCCTGACGCACCCTAACGACACACACTGACGCACCCTAATGACGCACCCTGACGCACCCTAACGACGCACCCTGACGCACCCTGACGCACCCTGACGCACCCTGACGAACCCTAACGACGCACCCTGACGAACCCTAACGACGCACCCTGACGAACCCTAATGACGCACCCTGATGAACCCTAACGACACACACTGACGCACCCTAATGACGCACCCTGACGCACCCTAACGACGCACCCTGATGCACCCTGACGCACCCTGACGCACCCTAACGACGCACCCTGACGAACCCTAACAACACACACTGACGCACCCTAACGACGCACCCTGACGCACCCTAACGACGCACCCTGACGCACCCTAACGACGCACCCTGACGCACCCTGACGCACCCTGACGCACCCTAACAACGCACCCTAACGACACGACGCACCCTGGCGAACCCTAACGACGCACCCTGACGCACCCTAACGACGCACCCTAACGACACGACGCACCCTGACGAACCCTAACGACGCACCCTGACGCACCCTAACGACGCACCCTGACGCACCCTGACGCACCCTGACGCACCCTGACGCACCCTAACAACGCACCCTGACGACACAACGCACCCTGACAAACCCTATCGACGCACCCTGACGAACCCTAACGACGCACCCTGACGCACCCTAACGACGCACCCTGACGCACCCTAACAACGCACCCTGATGACACAACGCACCCTGACGAACCCTAACGACGCACCCTGACGCACCCTAACGACGCACCCTGACGCACCCTAACAACGCACCCTGACGACACAACGCACCCTGACGAACCCTAACGACGCACACTGACGAACCCTAACGACGCACACTAACGCACCCTAACGACGCACCCTGACGCACCCTAACGACGCACCCTGACGCACCCTAACGACGCACCCTGACGCACCCTAACGACGAACCCTGACGCACCCTAACGACGGACCCTGACACACCCTAACGACGCACCCTGACGCACCCTAACGACGCACCCTGACGCACCCTAACGACGCACCCTGACGCACCCTAACGACGCAACCTGACGCACCCTAACGACGCACCCTGACCCACCCTAACGACGCACCCTGACGCACCCTAACAACGCACCCTGACGCACCCTAACAACGCACCCTGACGACACAACGCACCCTAACGACGCACCCTGACGCACCCTAACGACACACCCTGACGCACCCTGACGCACCCTGACGCACCCTGACGCACCCTAACAACGCAACCTGACGACACAACGCACCCTGACGTACCCTAACGACGCACCCTGACGAACCCTAACGACGCACCCTGACGCACCCTAACGACGCACCCTGACGCACCCTAACAACGCACCCTGATGACACACAGCACCCTGACGAACCCTAACGACGCACCCTGATGCACCCTAACGACATGACGCACCCTGACGAACCCTAACTACGCACCCTGACGCACCCTAAACGCACCCTGACGACACGACGCACCCTAACGACACGACGCACCCTGACGAACCCTAACGACGCACCCTGACGAACCCTAACGACACACACTGACGCACCCTAATGACGCACCCTGACGCACCCTGACGCACCCTAACAACGCACCCTGACGCACCCTAACAACGCACCCTGACGAACCCTAACGACGCACCCTGACGAACCCTAACGACGCACCCTGACGCACCCTAACGACGCACCCTGACGCACCCTAACAACGCACCCTGACGACACAACGCACCCTGACGAACCCTAACGACGAACCCTGACGAACCCTAACAACGCACCCTGACGCACCCTAACAACGCACCCTGACGACACAACGCACCCTGACGAACCCTAACGACGCACCCTGACGCACCCTAACGACGCACCCTGACGCACCCTAACGACGCACCCTGACGCACCCTAACGACGCACCCTGACGCACCCTGACGACACAACGCACCCTGACAAACCCTATCGACGCACCCTGACGAACCCTAACGACGCACCCTGACGCACCCTAACGACGCACCCTGACGCACCCTAACAACGCACCCTGATGACACAACACGACGCACCCTAACGACACGACGCACCCTGACGAACCCTAACGACGCACCCTGACGACCCCTAACGACACACACTGACGCACCCTAATGACGCACCCTGACGCACCCTAACGACGCACCCTGACGCACCCTGACGCACCCTGACGAACCCTAACGACGCACCCTGACGAACCCTAACGACGCACCCTGACGAACCCTAATGACGCACCCTGATGAACCCTAACGACACACACTGACGCACCCTAATGACGCACCCTGACGCACCCTAACGACGCACCCTGATGCACCCTGACGCACCCTGACGCACCCTAACGACGCACCCTGACGAACCCTAACAACACACACTGACGCACCCTAACGACGCACCCTGACGCACCCTAACGACGCACCCTGACGCACCCTAACGACGCACCCTGACGCACCCTGACGCACCCTGACGCACCCTAACAACGCACCCTAACGACACGACGCACCCTGGCGAACCCTAACGACGCACCCTGACGCACCCTAACGACGCACCCTAACGACACGACGCACCCTGACGAACCCTAACGACGCACCCTGACGCACCCTAACGACGCACCCTGACGCACCCTGACGCACCCTGACGCACCCTGACGCACCCTAACAACGCACCCTGACGACACAACGCACCCTGACAAACCCTATCGACGCACCCTGACGAACCCTAACGACGCACCCTGACGCACCCTAACGACGCACCCTGACGCACCCTAACAACGCACCCTGATGACACAACGCACCCTGACGAACCCTAACGACGCACCCTGACGCACCCTAACGACGCACCCTGACGCACCCTAACAACGCACCTTGACGACACAACGCACCCTGACGAACCCTAACGACGCACACTGACGAACCCTAACGACGCACACTAACGCACCCTAACGACGCACCCTGACGCACCCTAACGACGCACCCTGACGCACCCTAACGACGCACCCTGACGCACCCTAACGACGAACCCTGACGCACCCTAACGACGGACCCTGACACACCCTAACGACGCACCCTGACGCACCCTAACGACGCACCCTGACGCACCCTAACGATGCACCCTGACGCACCCTAACGACGCAACCTGACGCACCCTAACGACGCACCCTGACCCACCCTAACGACGCACCCTGAAGCACCCTAACAACGCACCCTGACGCACCCTAACAACGCACCCTGACGACACAACGCACCCTGACGAACCCTAACGACGAACCCTGACGAACCCTAACGACGCACCCTGACGCACGCTAACGACGCACCCTGACGCACCCTAACAACGCACCCTGACGACACAACGCACCCTGACGAACCCTAACGACGCACCCTGACGCACCCTAACGACGCACCCTGACGCACCCTAACAACGCACCCTAACGACACGCACCCTGACGCAACCTAACGACACACCCTGACGCACCCTGACGCACCCTGACGCACCCTGACGCACCCTAACAACGCAACCTGACGACACAACGCACCCTGACGTACCCTAACGACGCACCCTGACGAACCCTAACGACGCACCCTGACGCACCCTAACGACGCACCCTGACGCACCCTAACAACGCACCCTGATGACACACAGCACCCTGACGAACCCTAACGACGCACCCTGATGCACCCTAACGACATGACGCACCCTGACGAACCCTAACTACGCACCCTGACGCACCCTAACGACACAACGCACCCTGACGACACGACGCACCCTAACGACACAACGCACCCTGACGAACCCTAACGACGCACCCTGACGAACCCTAACGACACACACTGACGCACCCTAATGACGCACCCTGACGCACCCTGACGCACCCTAACAACGCACCCTGACGCACCCTAACAACGCACCCTGACGAACCCTAACGACGCACCCTGACGAACCCTAACGACGCACCCTGACGCACCCTAACGACGCACCCTGACGCACCCTAACAACGCACCCTGACGACACAACGCACCCTGACGAACCCTAACGACGAACCCTGACGAACCCTAACAACGCACCCTGACGCACCCTAACAACGCACCCTGACGACACAACGCACCCTGACGAACCCTAACGACGCACCCTGACGCACCCTAACGACGCACCCTGACGCACCCTAACGACGCACCCTGACGCACCCTAACGACGCACCCTGACGCACCCTGACGACACAACGCACCCTGACAAACCCTATCGACGCACCCTGACGAACCCTAACGACGCACCCTGACGCACCCTAACGACGCACCCTGACGCACCCTAACAACGCACCCTGATGACACAACACGACGCACCCTAACGACACGACGCACCCTGACGAACCCTAACGACGCACCCTGACGACCCCTAACGACACACACTGACGCACCCTAATGACGCACCCTGACGCACCCTAACGACGCACCCTGACGCACCCTGACGCACCCTGACGCACCCTGACGAACCCTAACGACGCACCCTGACGAACCCTAATGACGCACCCTGATGAACCCTAACGACACACACTGACGCACCCTAATGGCGCACCCTGACGCACCCTAACGACGCACCCTGATGCACCCTAACGACGCACCCTGACGCACCCTAACGACGCACCCTGACGAACCCTAACAACACACACTGACGCACCCTAACGACGCACCCTGACGCACCCTAACGACGCACCCTGACGCACCCTAACGACGCACCCTGACGAACCCTAACGACGCACCCTGACGAACCCTAACGACACACACTGACGCACCCTAACGACGCACCCTGACGCACCCTAACGACGCACCCTGACGACACAACGCACCCTGACGAACCCTAACGACGCACCCTGACGAACCCTAACGACGCACCCTGACGCACCCTAACGACGCACCCTGACGCACCCTAACAACGCACCCTGATGACACAACGCACCCTGACGAACCCTAACGACGCACCCTGACGCACCCTAACGACATGACGCACCCTGACGAACCCTAACTACGCACCCTGACGCACCCTAACGACAAGACGCACCCTGACGACACGACGCACCCTAACGACACGACGCACCCTGACGAACCCTAACGACGCACCCTGACGAACCCTAACGACACACACTGACGCACCCTAAAGACGCACCCTGACGCACCCTAACGACGCACCCTGACGCACCCTAACGCACCCTGACGCACCCTAACGACGCACCCTGAAGCACCCTAACGACGCACCCTGACGAACCCTAACGACGCACCCTGACGAACCCTAACGACGCACCCTGACGAACCCTAACGACGCACCCTGACGAACCCTAACGACACACACTGACGCACCCTAACGAAGCACCCTGACGCACCCTAACGACGCACCCTGACGCACCCTGACGCACCCTAACGACGCACCCTGACGAACCCTAACAACACACACTGACGCACCCTAACGACGCACCCTGACGCACCCTAACGACGCACCCTGACGCACCCTGACGCACCCTGACGCACCCTAACAACGCACCCTAACGACATGACGCACCCTGACGAACCCTAATTACGCACCCTGACGCACCCTAACGACGCACCCTGACGCACCCTAACGACGAACCCTGACGCACCCTAACGACGGACCCTGACGCACCCTAACGACGCACCCTGACGCACCCTAACGACGCACCCTGACGCACCCTAACGAGGCACCCTGACGCACCCTAAAGACGCACCCTGACGCACCCTAACGACGCACCCTGACCCACCCTAACGACGCACCATGAAGCACCCTAACAACGCACCCTGACGCACCCTAACAACGCACCCTGACGACACAACGCACCCTGACGAACCCTAACGACGCACCCTGACGCACCCTAACGACGCACCCTGACGCACGCTAACGACGCACCCTGACGCACCCTAACAACGCACCCTGACGACACAACGCACCCTGACGAACCCTAACGACGCACCCTGACGAACCCTAACGACGCACCCTGACGCACCCTAACAACGCACCCTAACGCACCCTAACGACGCACCCTGACGAACCCTAGCGACGCACCATGACGCACCCTAACGACGCACCCTGACGCACCCTAACGACGCACCCTGACGCACCCTAACGACGCACCCTGACGCACCCTAACGACGCACCCTGACGAACCCTAACGACGCACCCTGACGAACCCTAACGACACACACTGACGCACCCTAATGACGCACCCTGACGCACCCTAACGACGCACCCTGACGCACCCTGACGCACCCTGACGCACCCTGACGCACCCTAACGACGCACCCTGACGAACCCTAACAACACACACTGACGCACCCTAACGACGCACCCTGACGCACCCTAACGACGCACCCTGACGCACCCTGACGCACCCTGACGCACCCTGACGCACCCTAACAACGCACCCTAACGACATGACGCACCCTGACGAACCCTAATTACGCACCCTGACGCACCCTAACGACGCACCCTGACGCACCCTAACGACGAACCCTGACGCACCCTAACGACGGACCCTGACGCACCATAACGACGCACCCTGACGCACCCTAACGACGCACCCTGACACACCCTAACGATGCACCCTGACGCACCCTAACGACGCACCCTGACGCACCCTAACGACGCACCCTGACCCACCCTAACGACGCACCCTGAAGCACCCTAACAACGCACCCTGACGCACTCTAACAACGCACCCTGACGACACAACGCACCCTGACGAACCCTAACGACGAACCCTGACGAACCCTAACGACGCACCCTGACTCACCCTAACGACGCACCCTGACGCACGCTAACGACGCACCCTGACGCACCCTAACAACGCACCCTGACGACACAACGCACCCTGACGAACCCTAACGACGCACCCTGACGCACCCTGACGCACCCTGACGCACCCTAACAACGCACCCTGACGACACAACGCACCCTGACGAACCCTAACGACGCACCCTGACGAACCCTAACGACGCACCCTGACGCACCCTAACGACACGACGCACCCTGACGAACCCTAACGACATGACGCACCCTGACGAACCCTAACTACGCACCCTGACGCACCCTAACGACACGCCGCACCCTGACGACACGACGCACCCTAACGACACGACGCACCCTAACGAACCCTAACGACACACACTGACGCACCCTAATGACGCACCCTGACGCACCCTATTGACGCACACTGACGCACCCTGACGCACCCTGACGCACCCTAACGACGCTCCCTGAAGCAACCTAACGACGCACCCTGACGAACCCTAACGACGCACCCTGACGAACCCTAACGACGCACCCTGACGAACCCTAACGACGCACCCTGACGAACCCTAACGACACACACTGACGCACCCTAACGACACACACTGACGCACCCTAACGACACACCCTGACGCACCCTGACGCACCCTGACGCACCCTGACGCACCCTAACGACGCACCCTGAAGCACCCTAACGACGCACCCTGACGAACCCTAACGACGCACCCTGACGAACCCTAACGACGCACCCTGACGAACACTAACGACGCACCCTGACGCACCCTAACGACGCACCTTGACGCACCCTAACGACGCACCCTAACGACGCACCCTGACGCACCCTAACGACGCACCCTGACGCACCCTAACGACGCACCCTAACGACGCACCCTAACGACGCACCCTGACGCACCCTAACAACGCACCCTGACGACAAAATGCACCCTGACGAACCCTAACGGCGCACCCTGACGAACCCTAACGACGCACCCTGACGCACCCTAACGACGCACCCTGACGCACCCTAACGACGCACCCTGACGCACCCTAACGACGCACCCTGATGCACCCTAACAACGCACCCTGACGACACAACGCACCCTGACGAACCCTAACGACGCACACTGACGAACCCTAACGACGCACACTAACGCACCCTAACGACGCACCCTGACGCACCCTAACGACGCACCCTGACGCACCCTAACGACGCACCCTGACGAACCCTAACGACACACACTGACGCACCCTAACGACGCACCCTGACGCACCCTAACGATGCACCCTGACGCACCCTGACGCACCCTGACGCACCCTGACGCACCCTAACAACGCACCCTAACGACATGACGCACCCTAACGACGCACCCGCACCCTAACGAGGCACCCTGACGCACCCTAAAGACGCACCCTGACGCACCCTAACGACGCACCCTGACCCACCCTAACGACGCACCATGAAGCACCCTAACGACGCACCCTGACGCACCCTAACAACGCACCCTGACGACACAACGCACCCTGACGAACCCTAACGACGCACCCTGACGCACCCTAACGACGCACCCTGACGCACGCTAACGACGCACCCTGACGCACCCTAACAACGCACCCTGACGACACAACGCACCCTGACGAACCCTGACGACGCACCCTGACGAACCCTAACGACGCACCCTGACGCACCCTAACAACGCACCCTAACGACACGACGCACCCTGACGAACCCTAACGACGCACCATGACGCACCCTAACGACGCACCCTGACGCACCCTAACGACGCACCCTGACGCACCCTAACGACGCACCCTGACGCACCCTAACGACGCACCCTGACGAACCCTAACGACGCACCCTGACGAACCCTAACGACACACACTGACGCACCCTAATGACGCACCCTGACGCACCCTAACGACGCACCCTGACGCACCCTGACGCACCCTGACGCACCCTAACGACGCACCCTGACGAACCCTAACAACGCACACGCACCCTAACGACGCACCCTGACGCACCCTAACGACGCACCCTGACGCACCCTGACGCACCCTGACGCACCCTGACGCACCCTAACAACGCACCCTAACGACATGACGCACCCTGACGAACCCTAATTACGCACCCTGACGCACCCTAACGACGCACCCTGACGCACCCTAACGACGAACCCTGACGCACCCTAACGACGGACCCTGACGCACCATAACGACGCACCCTGACGCACCCTAACGACGCACCCTGACACACCCTAACGATGCACCCTGACGCACCCTAACGACGCACCCTGACGCACCCTAACGACGCACCCTGACGCACCCTAACGACGCACCCTGACGCACCCTAACAACGCACCCTGACGCACCCTAACAACGCACCCTGACGACACAACGCACCCTGACGAACCCTAACGACGCACCCTGACGAACCCTAACGACTCACCCTGACTCACCCTAACGACGCACCCTGACGCACCCTAACGACGCACCCTGACGCACCCTAACAACGCACCCTGACGACACAACGCACCCTGACGAACCCTAACGACGCACCCTGACGCACCCTGACGCACCCTGACGCACCCTAACAACGCACCCTGACGACACAACGCACCCTGACGAACCCTAACGACGCACCCTGACGAACCCTAACGACGCACCCTGACGCACCCTAACGACATGACGCACCCTGACGAACCCTAACGACATGACGCACCCTGACGAACCCTAACTACGCACCCTTACGCACCCTAACGACACGCCGCACCCTGACGACACGACGCACCCTAACGACACGACGCACCCTAACGAACCCTAACGACACACACTGACGCACCCTAATGACGCACCCTGACGCACCCTATTGACGCACACTGACGCACCCTGACGCACCCTGACGCACCCTAACGACGCACCCTGAAGCAACCTAACGACGCACCCTGACGAACCCGAAAGACGCACCCTGACGAACCCTAACGACGCACCCTGACGAACCCTAACGACGCACCCTGACGAACCCTAACGACACACACTGACGCACCCTAACGACACACCCTGACGCACCCTAACGACGCACCCTGACGCACCCTAACGACGCACCCTGAAGCACCCTAACGACGCACCCTGACGAACCCTAACGACGCACCCTGACGAACCCTAACGACGCACCCTGACGAACCCTAACGACGCACCCTGACGCACCCTAACGACGCACCTTGACGCACCCTAACGACGCACCCTAACGACGCACCCTGACGCACCCTAACGACGCACCCTGACGCACCCTAACGACGCACCCTAACGACGCACCCTAACGACGCACCCTGACGCACCCTAACAACGCACCCTGACGACAAAATGCACCCTGACGCACCCTAACGACGCACCCTGACGAACCCTAACGACGCACCCTGACGCACCCTAACGACGCAACCTGACGCACCCTAACAACGCACCCTGACGCACCCTAACGACGCACCCTGATGCACCCTAACAACGCACCCTGACGACACAACGCACCCTGACGAACCCTAACCACGCACCCTGACGAACCCTAACGACGCACACTGACGCACCCTAACGACGCACCCTGACGCACCCTAACGACGCACCCTGACGCACCCTAACGACGCACCCTGACGAACCCTAACGACACACACTGACGCACCCTAACGACGCACCCTGACGCACCCTAACGATGCACCCTGACGCACCCTGACGCACCCTGACGCACCCTGACGCACCCTAACAACGCACCCTAACGACATGACGCACCCTGACGAACCCTAATTACGCACCCTGACGCACCCTAACGACGCACCCTGACGCACCCTAACGACGAACCCTGACGCACCCTAACGACGGACCCTGACGCACCATAACGACGCACCCTGACGCACCCTAACGACGCACCCTGACACACCCTAACGATGCACCCTGACGCACCCTAACGACGCACCCTGACGCACCCTAACGACGCACCCTGCACCCTAACGACGCACCCTGAAGCACCCTAACGACGCACCCTGACGCACCCTAACAACGCACCCTGACGACACAACGCACCCTGACGAACCCTAACGACGAACCCTGACGAACCCTAACGACTCACCCTGACGCACCCTAACGACGCACCCTGACGCACGCTAACGACGCACCCTGACGCACCCTAACAACGCACCCTGACGACACAACGCACCCTGACGAACCCTAACGATGCACCCTGACGCACCCTAACGACGCACCCTGACCCACCCTAACGACGCACCCTAACGACACGACGCACCCTGACGAACCCTAACGACGCACCCTGACGCACCCTAACGACGCACCCTGACGCACCCTGACGCACCCTGACGCACCCTGACGCACCCTAACAACGCACCCTGACGACACAACGCACCCTGACGAACCCTAACGACGCACCCTGACGAACCCTAACGACGCACCCTGACGCACCCTAACGACATGACGCACCCTGACGAACCCTAACGACATGACGCACCCTGACGAACCCTAACGACGCACCCTTACGCACCCTAACGACACGCCGCACCCTGACGCACCCTAACGACGCACCCTGACGACACGACGCACCCTAACGAACCCTAACGACACACACTGACGCACCCTACGACAGGACGCACCCTGACGCACCCTATCGACGCACCCTGACGCACCCGACGCACCCTGACGCACCCTAACGACGCACCCTGACGCACCCTAACGACGCACCCTGACGCACCCTAACGACGCACCCTGACGAACCCTAACGACGCACCCTGACGAACCCTAACGACGCACCCTGACGAACCCTAACGACACACACTGACGCACCCTAACGACACACACTGACGCACCCTAACGACACACCCTGACGCACCCTGACGCACCCTAACGACGCACCCTGACGCACCCTAACGACGCACCCTGACGCACCCTAACGACGCACCCTGACGAACCCTAACGACGCACCCTGACGAACCCTAACGACGCACCCTGACGAACCCTAACGACGCACCCTGACGCACCCTAACGACGCACCTTGACGCACCCTAACGACGCACCCTAACGACGCACCCTGACGCACCCTAACGACGCACCCTGACGCACCCTAACGACGCACCCTAATGACGCACCCTGACGCACCCTAACGACGCACCCTGACGACAAAATGCACCCTGACGAACCCTAACGACGCACCCTGACGCACCCTAACGACATGACGCACCCTGACGCACCCTAACGACATGACGCACCCTGACGAACCCTAACTACGCACCCTTACGCACCCTAACGACACGCCGCACCCTGACGACACGACGCACCCTAACGACACGACGCACCCTAACGAACCCTAACGACACACACTGACGCACCCTAATGACGCACCCTGACGCACCCTATTGACGCACACTGACGCACCCTGACGCACCCTGACGCACCCTGACGCACCCTAACGACGCACCCTGAAGCACCCTAACGACGCACCCTGACGAACCCTAACGACGCACCCTGACGCACCCTAACGACGCACCCTGACGCACCCTAACGACGCACCCTGACGAACCCTAACGACGCACACTGACGCACCCTAACGACGCACCCTGACGCACCCTACACTGACGCACCCTGACGCACCCTAACGACGCACCCTGACGCACCCTAACGACGCACCCTGAAGCACCCTAACGACGCACCCTGACGAACCCTAACGACGCACCCTGACGAACCCTAACGACGCACCCTGACGCACCCTAACGACGCACCCTGACGCACCCTAACGACGCACCTTGACGCACCCTAACGCACCCGACGCACCCTGACGCACCCTAACGACGCACCCTGACGCACCCTAACGACGCACCCCCTAACGACGCACCCTAACGAACCATAACAACGCCCCCTGACACACCCTAACAACGCACCCTGACGACACGATGCACCCTGACGAACCCTAACGACGCACCCTGACGCACCCTAACGACGCAACCTGACGCACCCTAACGACGCACCCTGACGCACCCTAACGACGCACCCTGACGCACCCTAACAACGCACCCTGACGACACAACGCACCCTGACGAACCCTAACGACGCACCCTGACGAACCCTAACGACGCACACTGACGCACCCTAACGACGCACCCTGACGCACCCTAACGACGCACCCTGACGCACCCTAACGACGCACCCTGACGAACCCTAACGACACACACTGACGCACCCTAACGACGCACCCTGACGCACCCTAACGACGCACCCTGACGCACCCTGACGCACCCTGACGCACCCTAACAACGCACCCTAACGACATGACGCACCCTGACGAACCCTAACGACGCACCCTGACGCACCCTAACGACGCACCCTGACGCACCCTAACAACGCACCCTGACGACACGACGCACCCTGACGAACCCTAACGACGCACCCTGACGCACCCTAACGACGCACCCTGACGCACCCTAACAACGCACCCTAACGACACGACGCACCCTGACGAACCCTAACGACGCACCCTGACGCACCCTAACGACGCACCCTGACGCACCCTAACGACGCACCCTGACGCACCCTAACAACGCACCATAACGACATGACGCACCCTACCGAACCCTAACGATGCACCCTGACGCACCCTAACGACGCACCCTGACGCACCCTAACAACGCACCATAACGACATGACGCACCCTGACGCACCCTAACGACGCACCCTGACGCACCCTAACGACGCACCCTGACGCACCCTAACGACGCACCCTGACGAACCCTAACGACGCACCCTGACGCACCCTAACGACGCACCCTGATGCACCCTAACGACGCAACCTGACGCACCCTAACGACGCACCCTGATGCACCCTAACAACGCACCCTAACGACGCACCCTGGCGAACCCTAACGAGGCACTCTGACGCACCCTAACGACGCACCCTGACGCACCCTAACGACGCACCCTAACGACACGACGCACCCTGACGAACCCTAACGACGCACCATGACGCACCCTAACGACGCACCCTGACGCACCCTGAAGCACCCTGACGCACCCTGACGCACCCTAACAACGCACCCTGACGACACAACGCACCCTGACGAACCCTAACGACGCACCCTGACGCACCCTAACGACGCACCCTGACGCACCCTAACAACGCACCCTGACGACACAACGCACCCTGACGAACCCTGACGCACCCTAACGACATGACGCACCCTGACGAACCCTAACTACGCACCCTGACGCACCCTAACGACGCACCCTGACGAACCCTAACGACGCACCCTGACGAACCCTAACGACACACCCTGACGCACCCTAATGACGCACCCTGACGCACCCTAACGACGCACCCTGACGCACCCTGACGCACCCTGACGCACCCTAACGACGCACCCTGAAGCACCCTAACGACGCACCCTGACGAACCCTAACGACGCACCCTGACGAACCCTAACAACGCACCCTGACGACACAACGCACCCTGACGAACCCTAACGACGCACCCTGACGCACCCTAACGACATGACGCACCCTGACGAACCCTAACTACGCACCCTGACGCACCCTAACGACACGACGCACCCTGACGACACGACGCACCCTAACGACACGACGCACCCTGACGAACCCTAACGACGCACCCTGACGAACCCTAACGACACACACTGACGCACCCTGACGCACCCTGACGCACCCTAACGACGCACCCTGAAGCACCCTAACGACGCACCCTGACGAACCCTAACGACGCACCCTGACGAACCCTAACGACGCACCCTGACGAACCCTAACGACGCACCCTGACGAACCCTAACGACACACACTGACGCACCCTAATGACGCACCCTGACGCACCCTAACGACGCACCCTGACGCACCCTAACGACGCACCCTGACGCACCCTAACGACGCACCCTGAAGCACCCTAACGACGCACCCTGACGAACCCTAACGACGCACCCTGATGAACCCTAACGACGCACCCTGACGCACCCTAACGACGCACCTTGACGCACCCTAACGACGCACCCTGACGCACCCTAACGACGCACCCTGACGCACCCTAACGACGCACCCTGACGCACCCTAACGACGCACCCTGACGCACCCTAACAACGCACCCTGACGACACAACGCACCCTGACGAACCCTAACGGCGCACCCTGACGAACCCTAACGACGCACCCTGACGCACCCTAACGACGCACCCTGACGCACCCTAACGACGCACCCTGACGAACCCTAACGACGCACACTGACGCACCCTAACGACGCACCCTGAAGCACCCTAACGACGCACCCTGACGCACCCTGACGCACCCTGACGCACCCTAACGACGCACCCTGAAGCACCCTAACGACGCACCCTGACGAACCCTAACGACGCACCCTGACGAACCCTAACGACGCACCCTGACGCACCCTAACGACGCACCCTGACGCACCCTAACGACGCAATCTAACGACGCACCCTGACGCACCCTAACGACGCACCCTGACGCACCCTAACGACGCACCCTGACGCACCCTAACGACGCACTCTGACGCACCCTAACAACGCACCCTGACGACACAACGCACCCTGACGAACCCTAACGGCGCACCCTGACGAACCCTAACGACGCACCCTGACGCACCCTAACGACGCACCCTGACGCACCCTAACGACGCACCCTGACGAACCCTAACGACACACACTGACGCACCCTAACGACGCACCCTGACGCACCCTAACGACACACCCTGCACCCTGACGCACCCTAACGACGCACCCTGACGCACCCTAACGACGCACCCTAACGACACGACGCACCCTGACGAACCCTAACGACGCACCCTGACGCACCCTAACGACGCACCCTGACGCACCCTAACGACGCACCCTGACGCACCCTAACAACGCACCCTAACGACATGACGCACCCTGACGCAACCCTAACGACGCACCCTGACGCACCCTAACGACGCACCCTGACGCACCCTAACGACGCACCCTAACGAACCCTAACGACGCACCCTGACGCACCCTAACGACACACACTGACGCACCCTGACGCACCCTAACGACGCACCCTGACGCACCCTAACGACGCACCCTGACGCACCCTAACGACGCACCCTGACGCACCCTAACGACGCACCCTGACGAACCCTAACGACGCACCCTGACGCACCCTAACGACGCACCCTGATGCACCCTAACGACGCACCCTGACGCACCCTAACGACGCACCCTGACGCACCCTAACAACGCACCCTGACGCACGACGCACCCTGGCGAACCCTAACGACGCACCCTGACGCACCCTAACAACGCACCCTAACGACATGACGCACCCTGACGAACCCTAACGACGCACCCTGACGCACCCTAACGACGCACCCTGACGCACCCTAACGACGCACCCTGATCAACCCTAACGACGCACCCTGACGAACCCTAACGACGCACCCTGACGCACCCTAACGACGCACCCTGACGCACCCTAACGACGCACCCTGACGAACCCTAACGACGCACCCTGACGACCCCTAACGACGCACCCTGACGCACCCTAACGACGCACCCTGACGAACCCTAACGACGCACCCTGACGCACCCTAACGACGCACCCTGACGCACCCTAACAACGCACCCTGACAACACAACGCACCCTGACGAACCCTAACTACGCACCCT
The DNA here is from genome assembly GCF_045679555.1 of Salvelinus alpinus. NCBI lineage: Eukaryota > Metazoa > Chordata > Actinopteri > Salmoniformes > Salmonidae > Salvelinus > Salvelinus alpinus. The sequence goes on from NW_027256016.1 coordinate 166,042, forward strand.
GACGCACCCTAACGACACAACGCACCCTGACGACACGACGCACCCTGACGACACGACGCACCCTAACGACACGACGCACCCTAACGAACCCTAACGACACACACTGACGCACCCTAATGACGCACCCTGACGCACCCTATTGAAGCACCCTGACGCACCCTGACGCACCCTGACGCACCCTGACGCACCCTAACGACGCACCCTGAAGCACCCTAACGACGCACCCTGACGAACCCTAACGACGCACCCTGACGAACCCTAACGACGCACCCTGACGAACCCTAACGACGCACCCTGACGAACCCTAACGACACACACTGACGCACCCTAACGACACACACTGACGCACCCTAACGACACACCCTGACGCACCCTGACGCACCCTGACGCACCCTGACGCACCCTAACGACGCACCCTGAAGCACCCTAACGACGCACCCTGACGAACCCTAACGACGCACCCTGACGAACCCTAACGACGCACCCTGACGAACCCTAACGACGCACCCTGACGCACCCTAACGACGCACCTTGACGCACCCTAACGACGCAATCTAACGACGCACCCTGACGCACCCTAACGACGCACCCTGACGCACCCTAACGACGCACCCTAACGACGCACCCTAACGACGCACCCTGACGCACCCTAACAACGCACCCTGACGACAAAATGCACCCTGACGAACCCTAACGGCGCACCCTGACGAACCCTAACGACGCACCCTGACGCACCCTAACGACGCAACCTGACGCACCCTAACAACGCACCCTGACGCACCCTAACGACGCACCCTGATGCACCCTAACAACGCACCTTGACGACACAACGCACCCTGACGAACCCTAACCACGCACACTGACGAACCCTAACGACGCACACTAACGCACCCTAACGACGCACCCTGACGCACCCTAACGACGCACCCTGACGCACCCTAACGACGCACCCTGACGAACCCTAACGACACACACTGACGCACCCTAACGACGCACCCTGACGCACCCTAACGATGCACCCTGACGCACCCTGACGCACCCTGACGCACCCTGACGCACCCTAACAACGCACCCTAACGACATGACGCACCCTGACGAACCCTAACGACGCACCCTGACGCACGCTAACGACGCAC